>NW_026927280.1:0-30649 GCF_032062105.1 Saccostrea cuccullata | reverse complement strand
TTAACAGGATTTGATCACGTGAACGACCCACTTCAATTCCCATTTAAGTTTATAGACTTGTTTTTATTGCTTAATTAAAGATTATAAATTTGTTATTTATTTCTGATATGAGCAGACATTGAGCATTTTACGATGATGTTTTAACTCACTAAACCACAGTTTTAGCTTGTTTTTTGCGAAGGGTTTGTTTAATAAAACACATGCAGTCTATCAACTTGTGCATGCATCATGTATACTCCTGTTTGTTACGAAATGGAGGGGGTAGTTGTTAATTTATGAATTGGATATTTACGAGGGCTGTGTGTTGTAGCCGTAATGGACTATATTGATCTCTTTTAGAGGAAGAGATCCATATAAAAATAATTTAAAAAAACTATGAAATTTTAAAACCAATACTGTAGGGTTTTTTTCTTTGCCAAGTGATAGTTTGAGCTTAGGATATAATATCTAAAAAAAAAGTAATATCTTAAGCCTCCCACCCCCTGGCCTCCTTAAAAGAATGTCGGTACCAATAAGCATAAGAATAATTCACTTTTTAAATATTGTTGTCTTCTGTTTCCCTGGATGATATTAAAACTATCAGTACTCTTTTTAATATTTCTCTGTTTGGAAAAGAAGTATCGGGTCAAATTAAGTAGCTAGTACTAGTTATTGAAAGAAATCTAAGTGTTCCCCTAAGTGACATTTCATTTCATTAAATTTTTCCCTGCGTCATTTTTGTCCTGTTTCAATCATTCATTTTTTTCAAACTTATGTACAAACTTCAGACCAGCTAGGAATCTATTTAATTGCACCTATTTCAACTCAGATTTTTACACTAAAGCTACTCCTAAATATTTCCATAATGAAATCACTTTTAATTTTTGTAAGATTTCTTCTCCACACGAGAAACAATTTTACTAAAGAATGTATTGTTAATGACGTGTTTGCACAATCTTATTTATTCCCTGGTAATAATCTCAAGGAAAATAAAACCGCTTGACATTGTGTAGATAATGTATCATAAATATAAATGAACATTAGTAATATGATAATTATGTAAAAATTGAGAGGAAAAGAAGGAAATTGTAAATTCAACTTTGTGTTCTGTTATGGTAAAGAGTAAAATACGCTGGAAGAATAAACATAAAGGCAAAGATGGGAGTGGAAAACATCCTTATGACGGTTTAAAACTTAGTTGTGATTACACATCGTTTTCCGCAGCTAGGCAATTTTTATTTATTTTCATACAAATTATCAGAATTCAGTCAGGGTAGTTAATTAAGAATCAATTCCAAATATCTACATTCGCTGTGTTTTTCTAGTAAACCAACTGTGACATTGATTTGAAAACAATTTTCGTGTATACTCACGCGAAGAAATATACACGGAGAAACGTGCGTTAACGTGACGTCACAATGAGGTTGCAGCGACGTTAGTAAAAATGCAACGATATAGGGCAGAGAGAAATTCAAACATTTAACATATTTTAGTTGCTTACAAACATGTAAAATGTAAATGCTAAGTTTGTTTTGAATTTTTTCTCCATAGACTATCTTATTCGTCTTTTGAAACGGGGAGAAAAGGTTTCAGCTACATGTATCGGTGACGAGGACGTTGATGCGTAACAGCGTCAGGCAAGATTGGTATGTTTATCCTGCTACATGTACATGTATAATCGCCATTTCATTTTCTGAAAAGTGTAGGCTTTGATAATCCTTAATTCACCCCAGCACTGAAGGTAATCTATTGTGCGATTCCCATAGGTTCAGACTTTACCTTGTTGTTACTCTCACTCGCACATGTGCGATATGTAATGTACCCAAGGTTTGTCAAGACTTTTAGCGAACAACTACCTTTATTCACTTCACTAGTTTTGTAAAGTCATCTTCTTACTGAATATTCTCGGACTACGTGATCGGGAGGTTGTGAGTTCGCATCTCGGCCGCGACTGACCTATTCGTTAAAATGGGTAGCAACTGTTCCTTCGCCATGCGCTCGGCACTTTGAAGTGAAAGTTGCGGGTCCTTCGGATGAGACCTTAAAAACCGAGGCCCCGTGTCAGCGGCAGGCGTTGGCACGATAAAGATCCCTCACTGCTCAATGGCCCTGAGTGCCGAGTAAAGGTCAAAATTTGAAACCCTTCACCGGCATACGGTGACGGCTCCATATGAGTGAAAAATTCTCGAGAGGGACGTTAAACAATATACAATCAATCAATCATCGGACTACGTAGACAAGACAGGGTTTAAATGCCAGAGTTGGTCACGAACAAGTATGGGTTGTCTTGTAGGAAGGGTTGAATTGAATAATATCTCTATGAGAAGGATGAACATGAGTAGCAAATGTTCCTTTATCATTTGCTCGACACCTTGAATTGTAAGGTGCAGGTTCTTCTGATGAGACCTTAAAGCAGACGCTCTGTGTAACAGTACACGTTGGCCCGATAACGATCCCTTACTGCTCAATGCCTGAAAGTTCCGGGTAAAGGTCAAAGTTTGAAGCCCTTCACCGGCATACAGTGACGTCTATGTCTGAATGATGTTCTCTTCTCGAATGGGGCATAAAACAACATACTACATGTACATGTATCAATCAATCAAAGCAAATTCGATTCTGGTCAAAAGTATTCAAGAAAGACAAAAAAGAATATATCCTTCGTAGGTAAAAAAATTTTTCTCCTTTGGCAATGTTACCTACACAAGCTTGTTAAGTTTTTTTAAAAATCTATATTACTTAAGTTTGGATTAAACGTCATAAGAATTAGAAAAGGTAAGAAATACAGAAGATCTTACTAAGCTGCAAAACATTTTATATTTATGGTTTATTAAATAGTTTAATCAGTATGAGAATTGAGATAGAACCTTATCACTAGAAGATATGTTGTTAAAAATAGGTCAAAAATTAAGCTTCTTAACTAAATGTTACTACCTGAAACTTAGTTTTGTTTCTGTTTAAGAATTTATTATGAGCTGGTATGTTTTCTTCTTGTAAAGCAGGCTAGTAAAAATGAAGTATATTTTAGATCTCATCACAAATTTAATTTATACATTTCATACTTTTCAACCATAAAGACTATAATTCCCCGCGATAAATTAAAGTCCATGCCTTTCGATATCACTGACAGCTTTTTCTTCAATATAAATGGAATTCGTAAATTTACTTACCTTGTCATTGGTCATTTGCAAACTATTTTATTAAAAACATTCTGATTGTAAACACTTGTATTTTGAAGTCAACATCAAGAAGATGCCTTGTATCTGATTGACAAAAGTTTGGTGACCAGGTCTTCAAACAATCTATTGGGATTCCCATGGATACTTATTGCGCTCTGTTATTAGCTGACCTATTGTAGCTTTCATGTAACGCAGAATGTGTATAATATCTGATGTGTGAAAAGAGGAAAACACTTGCTGTGATCTTTAACTGGACATTTAGATATATCGACAACGTATTGTCAATATGATATATTTTGGTGAGCTTGAGATAAAGATACCACACAGTCTGAGTTTTCTATTTCATACTTTGATATTTTACCGGAAAAAGACTCTAATAACCAAGCTTTATGACAAACAAGAATACTTTTCGATAGTCAACTTCCTTTACTTATCAGCAATATATCTTCATCGCCTGCATACGGAGTTTATATATCTCAGTAGATTCGATATACGCAAGGGCATTCTCTACTTATGTACAATTTCTAAAACGAGGTAAATTATTGACAAACAAGTTGATGAAACAGGAATATCAGCAGTCTTGTTTAAAGTCATCATTTTGTACGTACTATGGTCGATACAATGACCTTGTCAGCAAATACAATTCATCATTGAGTCAAATGCTGACGGACATTCTTGATGCTAAAGGTTAGTCCGTATTTAAAGACGTACAACACACCGGGGGAGATAACTCTTTGACTTCAATTGAACGATTTACGTGACTTCAAATTTAACGTAAAAAATAAAGCATCAAAACGACGAGTAAAACGATCCCAATGTATATTAATCATGAAAGAAAATTGGGATATGGGACTTGGCTGTGATTGTGCGTACCATACTCAATCAATAAGTATTTTTTTTAATCAACCCGATTAAACTCCGTAAAAAGCAAGACATAAAATACCATCCCTTAATGTTTATTTCATTTCATTTCATATACAATAAATTGTATTTTTGATCAAAGCCCAGCATTTTTTTATCTATGTGGTTTTTGGAGACCAAGTCTTCCAACAATCTATTGGAATTCCCATGGGAACCAATTGCGTTCCGTTATTAGCAGACTTATTTTTGTATTCATATCAAGCAGAATTTATGCAAATTCTTATGCGTGAAAAGAATAACGACGTATTGTCAATTAACAATTACCAATGACCAGGTAAGTAAATCTACGAGTTCCATTTTTATTGAAAAAGCAGCTGTCAGAGATAAAAAAAACGCCTGGATTTTAATTTATCGTGGGGAATGGTTGTGTATAAAGTTGAAAAGTCGTAGGTTTTTAAGCTGTTGATTTTGTTCAAATCTTGTGATTTCCAAATTGTCCAAAAGCTTTCTTTGAATTTTTTAGTATCCACATCTCATTCAAACCACTTCTTTTATAAATGGTTGCACAGTACTCTTGAAGTTTTTCCTTCACTATTGTCAATATCTTAGTGAGGAGTAACGAAAGAGGCTTGGTTGAACATTTACTGGAACCCGCAATGTATCTTTGGTTGTAAGGATTCTTATAAAGTTTCGGAATATAATATATACAAGGTAGTTCAATTTCTTTTTGGCTATGTGGAATATTAAAAAATATTCAAAACTGACATATGATATCGAAGAATGTCTTCCTTAGAAATGGAAGTATAAGTAGGGTTACCACTTGTATAATTAAATCCTAGTTCTTCTATTATACAATTTATATAATGAGCCTTACAAACGAAGACAATGTTATTACCTGCTTTGTCGGCAGGGACAAGTACATGTACATTGTGTACGTAATGATCATGTTATATATCTAATTCTTTTTTCACTTCTGGTTTATTGAACACAGAAGGATAGATAGTTTTCATGTTACCCCTCAATCTTCTAATACGCGACGTTAACATAGATCTCATACATTTTATCCATTTTGACAAGGTGTCAACGTCTTCTTTTTCATATCTTGCCCATCGTCTTGCGTAGTTTTGAACAGAATCTATAATATTTATGAAATTCCGACGCCAGTTGAAGGATCGGGATTCCCTATATTTAGGACCTTTTAAAATAAGTGATTTAAGGTCCTCATTTAAGGGCCTTATTATTAATTATATTTACGTTACCTGTAATAACGTGTCCAGCAGTACTATAGTTGTAGGGCGAAGAACATGAACACTAGGGAGGATAATGTTTCAGATTTCAGTCTATAGATTTCTCATGCATGCATGTGAACGTAATTGTTTAAATATACACAGGAGTAAAAAATTGAATCTAAGCCCAGAGGAAAAATGCATTTTTTTTTGTATATGTGTAATTTAACTCTTGGTTTACTTTTAATTTCTGCACGTGAACACACAACAGATTTAGCTAACAGTACGGTGTAAAAGCAACTTGCTTTTGAACCACTATAATAGCTCTCAAAGAAAATGGTATTCACAAGCCACAAGCTAGTAGCTTGCAAAACCTTTTCTTCCATTGGGATTTCAGTAATTGTCCAGATCAAAATGATTACAAGGCATTCCGAACGTTCGTTTTTCCATACAAAACTTCTTAATAAATTGAGAATCTCAAACTTTGTAACACCTTTCTGTCATAAATGTACTAGTCTCTTGAATTTAGTGCATTGTTCCCTCAAACGACCTAGCCCAGCATAAAAAAACCATAGCTACACTGTAAGGGAAAATTTTTCTTCTTTTGAAACTAAAATAATTAACCATCTTTTTTTTTAAATTTCATGAATCGTTGAATTTTGATCTAATTTGGTACGTTTCCCGTAACAGGTAGCAGATATAATTTTACACCTAGGTACAAATTGTCCATGCATGCAAAGTTTCCACCGGTAAGTAAGTCAGCAAATGTAACGGAGACTTAATGACTAATGAATGAGAGCACTGAAGTGCATAACACTATTGCCTCCTAGACACTGCAATTATTATAAAAAGTGTAAAGGAGTAAAACAGAAAAACCTGCTGGCATATATGTTGGAGTTGTAATAAATCAAATTTTACTTCAAATCAGTTGTTTTTGACCTTTTAAAATTATCTTCAGAGCTAAACTTATCATTTTCGTTTTGTTTTAATATGTTCTTGTTTTTTATGGTTATTTTTTGGTCGTTGTCGTCGGTATTGTACTCTTTTCTCATTTTCATCTTTTTCTTAAGAACCACAGGGCCAATTTCGACCAAACTTGGCAAAAGATATTTTTTCTGGGTAAACAGAATTCAAGTATGTTCAAATGAAGGGCCATAGCCTCTTCAGAAAGGTACATATTAACTAAGAAACAGTGAAGATTTTCAGGCAATTTTAAAACTCTGCCTTTCAAGAATTACGTTGCAAGAAAAAATACAACTTATATGATAGCTTTCTGACATAATGTTGATATAAGTTTTCTCAAATCATGAACCATCTAGAAATTTTCTATATAAAACTCTTCTTCTCGAGAAAAAACATTATTAATGATATTTATGTAGAAGCATATCCTCGTATAGTGCATATTTTAAGTTTGTTCGAATCATGACCCCAGACTGTAGATAGATGCCATAATGGGTCACCAAATGTATCACGTATTCACAAAAATATATAGAAAAAATCTTTAAAATCCTCAGTACAGCAATGATTGGTTTTAAAAATTACTCCTAGTGGTGAAGGCCGTATTTGTTAATCGAAGTATTACATAGAAGTATATGCAGATTTGAAAAGAGAAACCATCTTTTAAGAACAGAAAAGCCATTGCTAATATTAGAAGCATCCTCATATGAAGTAGATTCAGATTTATTCAAATCATGACACCTGGTTTAGGGTGGAGACACAGTGGGCGATCAAAGTACACTGAAAAATGTTTAATCCATATGAGATGTAATCTTACATATTGCCTAATACAATGATAACTTTAAGTCCCGTTATGATAAATTTGATTGCGTTAAATATAGTCTTAAACGGAATGTTGCATACTCTCAGGGGTGTCATAGCTGATAAGACAGGTTGAACTATTTTACATAGAAATATATATATTATTATCCTTAAAACTTTCCTTCTCAATTATATTACAACCATGATTGGTAATTTTATATGGAATCATCCTTAGGTAATGATTCAAATATGTTCTATTAATAACTCCTCTAACCGCTGCGATTTTTTGTAGAGAAACTGAAAGAAAAAAAAGACAAAATATATCGCACTGTCCGTTTCTTCGTGATAGAATATAAGGAGCTAATGAACAATATTAGAGATTAAAATATAAAGCATGAGCAAGACAAACATGCACATGTATATAGCATCAGCAGTCGGATCATGTGCCATGGAGGAGCGCGCATCACATTCTCACCGATTACACTCGCGCTATGTGTGCTCTTTATCACGATCAAAAGCGAAAAGAATTCCTGGTCATGTATCAACACGTTTTTTGCATTTTACTCATTGTTTTCTTTTCTTTCCCAGAAATGCCCTCTCTACTGCTGGACTTCTCCTTTTTCTTATCATTCTTGTCTGTACTGTGCATTTTAGGTATGCTCGTAATATTATTTCCTTACATCTATTTACATGTATTTATAATTTATTAGAGCACACTGTATCAGGATGAAATTTGTTTTTTAGGACAAGGAAGATAAGTACAGAGAAACCTTTTAAAGCAGGAAATAGAGCAAAATATAGAAATAATGCAAATCAGAATGGAACAGATTTACCAGATAACCCTTCTTACCATTCTTCTAAACATGTAGGGGATACTGAGAATGGTACAGTAGTGGAACAGCAATGCCTTCCATCATTAGAAATGAATCTTATTTATCGGGATTCCAATGTTAATGTTTAACCAGTCAAATTTAGAGTAAAAAAAGAAGACGAAATTAACTCTGAACTACCAGAACATGCAATTCCCATGAAGCTACGGAATACAAAGTCGTCATGTGAAAACAATTATGCTCAAGTGAACAAGCAACAGAAAATACTAACATTGGCCTTGTTAGAACACAAAATCAAGATGGTCTTATTTACACGGAAGTTGAACATAACAATAATCGTTCAGCTAAAATTTCCCTATACACTCATGAATGCACTTTTGAAAAAGTAACATATTCTGAAATTAAATCTGAATGAAAAAATAATTCCAATTGTAATTTCATTTAATCACAATGTCCAATACTATCCCCCTCATCGTTCTTATTAACGCAAAATTAAATATGATGGTTGGTGCATGTAATGCACAGTAATAGGAATCAAAATACAATTAAAGTAATACTAATCACTTATATGTGGCCTGAATTCATATTTCTATATATAGAACATTCACAGACAAAATTAATCATCGTTTGAGAAAATCTCTTTAATTCAAAGTAATGATGCTTACTTTACTTCATGAACTATCTTTGAATTTTACCCCACACCTCCTTAGATGTAATATAAATAAAGTAAATGTTCGAGAAAAATCATTTAAACAATATAATTTTATCTCAAATAAATGTATGCAAAAAGAATATTTTTTATGCGCCCGGATCGATAGATCCCGGGCGTATATTGTTTTTGTCCTGTCTGTTTGTCTGTTTATCTGTTTGTCTGTTTGTCTTTCTGTCTGTTGTCAACTTTAACCTTCGCCATAACTTTTGAACAATAAGAGATAGGGACTTCATATTTGGTATGCATACTCCACTAATAAAGTCCTTTCAAATGACATCGAGGCCAATGACCTTGTGACCTTGACTGTGATCTATATGCTAAAAATAGCTTTTTCCACTGTTTGTCACAACTTTTTAACCATAGAAGATAGGGACTTCATATTTAGTATGCATACTCCACTAATAAAGTCCTTTCAAACTACGACAAGGTCAATGATCTTGTGACCTTGACTGTAACCTATATGCTAAAAATAGGTTTTTCCACTGTTTGTCATAACTTTTTAACAATAGAAGATAGGGACTTCATATTTAGTATGCGTACTCCACCAATAAAGTCCTTTCAAACGACGTCAAGGTCAATGTTCTTGTGACCTTTACTGTGACTTATATGCTGAAATAGCTTTTTCCACTGTTTGTCATAACTTTTAACCATAGGAGATAGGGACTTCATATTTGGTATGCGTACTCCACTAATAAAGTCCTTTCAATCGACGACAAGGTCAATGATCTTATGACCTTGACTGTAACCTATATGCTAAAAATAGCTTTTTACACTTTTTGCCATAACTTTTGAACCATAGGAGACAGGGAGTTCATTTGGGATGCATACTCCACCGATTAAGTTCTTTCAAATGACACCATGGTTAATGACCTTGTGACCTTGACTGTGACAAATATGCTAAAAATAGATTTTTTTTAACTTTGTTGCCGCCGGGCGCATAGTGTTTCACAAACACATCTTGTTATACCAAGTTTCTAATCAATGAGGAAAATCTTATTTTAACATTACGTATAAGTTCATTTAATAATAGACTATTACAATGTGTGCGATATGATATGCTTACAGGTTGCATCATTTTTATGTCACATTGATTTCCTCGTATATCGCGTGTATACATATTTTTTATAGCATGGTTATTGGATTATTCGTAATTACAGAAGTGTAATTTTTTTATATAAATGATTATCGAATGCTTACCCCTTTATCCCGTAGATAAAGTTCATGTGATGTTGTTTTCGTATCCAATAGTTTTGACTTCACAATGGGTTAAGCGCTAGCGTAATGTAGTGAAATAAAGTGGATTCGTATATCAAAGAAGTGTAAAACATTGTATACTGGAAAATGGCAGATCTATGATTTCCTGGACTCGTTTCTTCCTTCTGAAAGTTTTTTTTTAACTTTTGAGAATGAAACAAGTCAAAAGACGAAAGATCTGTAAAATATTGTTTATGTGAAAAAAATAGCTTTCCTCTTTATACCCAAAACTTCTGACTCCGTCCTCTCATTAACTTTTCGATTATTTTGCAAAAAAAAATTGCTGTCTAGACTCTTCCAGAAATTAACCTACCTCCCCAAATACGAACTTGAACAAGACCACATATATTTAAGAAAATTCCTTATAAATCTGTCTCTGTGCTCTTGCAATTCTTTGCTCTTCTCAGACCTTTGCTGTTTTTGTCAACTACATCTTATTGTAAATTTTGTTTCGAGGGTTTTAATAAATAAATTAAAGTTTCATTTTCTGTTTGATTTTCAAACACACTTGGATAACATTTTGATTTTTTGTTTTTAATATTTGTTTAGATATTTTTACACGCTGTCGTTTTCACTCATTTTTAAAGCATACGTTGACCTTTGAGTACTAGGCTTTTTTACTGTCAGGCGTTTCTTTAAAACAGTGTGAACTACTACTGAAATGACGTCTTTCAAATTTGCTTTGTGTCTTAAAGTCAATCATACATCATCAGTGATTATTTGTTGAAATTTTGCAAACGGTACATTAGTTGTTATAAATTTTGTTAGCAAGGACGGTACATATTTTTGATGCCCACTATTTAATTTTTTATCATTGAAATCCACTCGTTCATTTGTCTATAAAACAGATATTGGTTGCCGTTAATGTTATTTGTTTCAGTTAATATTTCTTTAGGATTCTTTACGTTTTTAACGGCAGCTTGAATGAAGCGTTTAACTTAACTGTAGTTTACTGATTCTTTACCATTTATTTCTAATGCAGTGTCTCGAAAAACCCTTGTTTTCCAGCTTCTCACAATGAAAATATGTGATGAAAAGTGGTCATATAAATTGGAATAAATACATTAAAGATTCAATAATGCGAAAAAGTCAAGCTTAATGTTATATGATATCGGTATTGTATGTCATACAGTTCAGGACATTATATATTGAACAGCCCTCGTATTTTTGAAATATAAGTATTCTAATTATGAAGCCATGTCAGAGCAAGAGGATACCCAGGCTTTTCATGAGAAAATAAAAAATATAGAGAAAAATAGACAGCATTCAGTAGATTTACCATGTCAAATTGAAGAAGGGGGTGTGATGCTCCTATAACAATTAAAGCGTGACAAACTCAATTTTTTGACGTTACGTGGAAGTCTCCCCTGGATTTTACAACTACTCATTTTCAGAGAGTTCGAATGACCTTATTGTTAATTTGAACATGGTAAAATTTTCCAATATTGTTGCATAATGAGTTTTCTTATAAATATGCCTGACGTTTTCTTTCATCAAATCACAATAAAATAGTAGAAAGAAATTGTACGAGCTTTTGGATCAACCCTCGTATATGGAGATCGTATATATGTACATTAACTGTACTTTAATGCTTCAAACAATAAACATGATCATTGTATAATGTATAATCGAATAATTGTAAGCAATTTACCTATTTTACTAGTTACAGTGTTTGTTTTTTTTTTTCAATCAAAAAAAATCAATAAAACAACAGAACATGCGTTTTTTTTTATCTTGTTAACATACAAGGTAGTAGATTTACGTGTACCAGATTGAAATAAAACCGATTTATTGAGGTTTATTTATCCTAATTTCATTAGTACTGGACCATCGGAACCTTAACATAAATGTATACATATGTGTCCTATTAAAGTTTATTTTGCTTCATCATAGAGATCGTTATTGGATCTAATGAAATCCTTTTCCGCCTTAATTTCTTATCAGTCATCGAAGAAATTGATATCGAAAGATTGCTCCACTCTTGTACAAAACCATTATTTAAAAAAATATCGACATTTTGGCACCTTGAGATATTTTCTCTTAGTTCAAGTTTTTGTTTATATGTTTTAATCTGAATTAATGCGTGGATTTAAATTAATGCATTTTCCTCAATTGACAAGCATTGACTAAGCCTAAAAATATCCCCTAAAGAACAACAAGGCAATGTTCATGCAATCCTATCGTTATGGAAATATTCTCAAGATGTGTAGATTCAAGTTCGTTCAAAATCATGACACCTGGGGAAAGGGTCGTACCATAACGAAAGCTAAAAGTTTTACAAAAGTATATATTGGAAAAAGAAACCCCAAGAAAAACGATTTTTTTCTGACGTAAATGATTTTTATTAAAATGTTAACGTTTAATGTGTAATTTTTCAAAGTACATTGCCACAATGCTCTGTTGTGTCAGAGATTGCCTATTGTAAGCTTAGAAATTTAGCTGTTACAGTGAAGGAATTTGATGAGAAATATAAATAGAATCGGGGGCTTGGCTAGCGGATATCCAAATTGTTATTCAAGTCAATAGGTCAATAGGTACATGTTGTAATATCTCTTTCGTGATTTTACCACAGATTAATTGAAATTGGAAAATATTTTTTCTGAGTTTAATTCAGGATTCAAGAATTAATCTCTTTTTTTAGGACTGTGTCCACTGAACGGTAAGTGTATGTTTTTTTTTTTTAATATTAAAACTAATAAATGAATGAAATAAAATTTAAAACTTGATGAATGGATATATATATATATATACATATATATATGCATATATATATATATATATATATATATATATATATATATATATATATATATATATATATATATATATATATATATATATATATATATATATTTATATTTTTATATATATATATATATATATATTGACTGTTTTTGATTTGAAATGACATAAATAATTAAATCCCAAAAATATAGAAAACGTAGGTTTTCTTTGGTGCTTAGATATGAGACTTTGTTTCGCTTTCTATATACATAATTCTATATAAAATTTTGCACAACTTTTTGACCTTTTAAAAAAGTCTGATAAAATTTCTCCGATATAACTGGTAAACAATATTCTGGTTATTAATTTAAACATAAATCTATGAGAAATATTGCTGATATCTGAAAAAAAATTGCTTGTGTTATTTATCCTTAATAAGAATAATTTTCAGTCTACATTGTACAAAATGGCATAAAAATCATGTTTAATTGTTTTAGCTTCAAAAATATCATTATCGAATTGCAAAGGCTCGGAGAAAAATGGATCCCTTATCTACATAGATTTTTACAAGATCAGACCTCCGTGTACCTGTACCATAATCCCGTCCTTTGAAGGCGACATCCGAGTTACGTCAGAGAAAACTGAAAAACCCTGTAGTACAGTAATAAGAATAGGAACCTCGGGAAGATATTATTTTTCCCATGCAATCCTCAAATGTCAACTACACATATTACTAGTAGTATGTTTCAAGCAGTTAAAGTTGATCCTCATTTTTATGCATTATACAGTCGGGAACAGTCTTACCACTGTCTAGGGTTTCAACAAAATATCGATGGTAAAATAGAATTTATTTTTCTTAAATCTCTCTTACCAATTAAATTTTCTTTTAGTTGCAGTAATTAATAACAATGATATTAATGTTTTTAAAGTAAAATGCAATATATTTCATGCTTGTCAAACTATTAAAGCGGTAAAACCGCACATGGTTACAATTAAAATGTGTCGCGTGATTTCTGAAAAAAAAATCTTACTTTAAGATATTCATAATAATAATTTTCTTCTTCTAAGTACTTGTAAGTTCAAAAAATTGTGTCCTTACTATGGCAAGGTAGAGAAAAGGGGAATATCAGAGTTTTTTGTGGAGATACAATCAACAGTACGACTAGCCGCACAAAAGGAACGGGGACAAGCGATTTTTCATCAAATCAACATCCGAGTTTTACCACTGTAACAGACTTTGGATTTAACTCAGTTAATGCTACAGACGAAATTCACCCTGTTACATCTATTCTAAAATGTAAGTTTATTTCATTCTAACTTCCCTCAATGAAATTTCTAGTCAGCTTTACTGATTTTATTTTATCTGGTGAATTCGTCTGTGTGGCTGTTTGTTGACTTCTTGTACATGTCTAGTCGAATGAAGAGTTACTTACATTCAAGAGCAATTTATAACAAATTATTTAAAAATCGGTGGCATAATTAAAAAAAAACTAGTCACAAACAGTTGCAATTTATATCAAAACCTGATATTACACAAAAACTCGACCTTTATTGCGTTATGCCGCAATTAGAAAAAAAAAATAAGTGGAAAAAACAGAAAAAAGGGAAAGCCATGTTTAGTCATATACTTGTAGATATGTTTGGCTTTACATCAAATTGTAGATTTCTTACTTCAGGGTTAGGAGCTCCGTGATCGGGAGGTCTTGAGTTCGTATCTCGGCCGCGACTGACCTAGTCGATAAAATGGGTAGCAACTGTTCCTTCACCATGCTCTCGGCACTTTGAAGTGAAAGTGGATGAGACCTATTAAACCGAGGCCCTGTGTCAACGGCAGGCGTTGGCAAGATAAAGATCCCTCACTGCTCAATGGCCCTGAGTGCCGAGCAAAGGGCTTAATTTGAAGCCCATCACCGGTATATGGTGACGTCTCCATATCAGTGAAAAATTCTCGAGAGGGACGTAAAACGACATACAATCAATCAATGAGTCAACACCAGTTGACGGATAAATTTTACCGTTTGAATACTGAGAAAAAAAAATTATATCTCCTTTGAAGGACAACAAAATCTTGATTACTTTGAATATTGAGAAAAAAAAATATTTAAATATCTCCTTTGAAGGACAACAATATCTTGATTATTTTTTATATAAAGAATTAATATCAGACAGTTGTGATTCAAATTTATATCTATTCATTTTATGGTCAATATGGATTGTGTAAGTCCACAAAAGTCAAGAGTGAAGTTTAACGGGGATTGGATAGTGATTAATATCTTTTTAAAATTGTCTAATGAAATGAATTGGAAGTATGATTAGCCATATTCATATATGAGTTTGTGGATATTACATGTACGTACAGTGTAGATTTAACTTAATTTCCCCCGCCCTCATCCTTATGTTTGCATAGCCTTTCTGAAGCAACACATTTGCGTGCTTAATACATAATCATCCAGAAAATTTTATTAACGTTTACATTACATTAAAAACATGTTGCAAAACTTCTTAAAATTAATTCAGTCCCTCAGATTAGATAGAAAACGTCTAACTTTCTTTCAAAAGATCTAAAGTTTAACCAGTAAGGGAAAAAATGACAAAATAAACAGCAAAAACACAGCACGTATCTTTAAATAATATTAATTTTTTGGACATTGATTATATTGTCGATTCTAACTTTAGATATTATAGTTGGAATATCCACATGTGTACTGCTTGGGTTCTTTGCTATTCTTAGTCTTGTGCTGGCACTGAGGATTCGGTATGTTTCTCTCGTTGTAATTCAATGTAAATTGAAAATTAAAAGAAAAGTTGTCTATACAGTCATATTAATAAATTCGTATTGTAGTTTACAATTTATGTTTTTAGAAAGCGAAACCAATTGCAAGAGAAGATATATATATGCAATCAACAGTGGAATTCCAAACAGATCATGAAAGTGATCATATATATGATCAACCTTTACCAGATAATCGTATTAACAATTCTGATGAATTCTTAAGCGAGGTGGTATATTCTACAGTACATGACCAACAAGAAGTTTCTCAGTTATCAGGGCAAGGAGAACTTGTTGAACGACAGGCCGATTATACAAGACCTATACAGAAAAAAATGACAGGGGAACATGTGGCTGAAATCCCTGTTCATGCGGTTCCTACCAAGCCTAAAAATAAATACATAAGCGATTCAGGTGGAGCAGTTTATGGTCAAGTAAGGAAGCCGCAGATCAATGTGCAACCAAATCCTCTTTCGAAGAAAGAATCAAGATGGTCTTGCAAAGAAAAACTGTCAGCGCTAACAACATATGCCGAGTTGAAAATTTAAATGAAAAATTATTAATGAAACAATATAATATTTCTACAAATTTTAATTTGTGTCGGGATATTTCACGTAAAATCCTCCAGTTTTACATCACATTTGATCAATCAAACTTAATTTCATAGCATATGAATTCACATTTTGACTAAGTCTTACTAATTTTTATGTTTACTTTTATTTAAACTTATAATATGTTTTTTTTTTCTTCTGGGGCACTTGAAATTGAGTCTTACACTACATGCACTTTTTATTAATAGTTTCAAAATGTTTAACCATGCGTACTGACTAGAGCGATAGATAGTATAGAGTGATCGGAAGGTCATGGGTTCGATCACCGGCCGCTATGTTCCTTAGTTGATTAAAAAGATAGCAATTGTTCCTTTGCCAGGTGAAAGGCTTTGTGAAGTTTAAGTTGCGAATCCTTCGTACATGTATGAAACATTTAAAATCAATGCCCCGATTCACAACACAAGTTTTCACAATAAAAGATACCTTAATGCTCAGTGAAATTGAGTACCGAGTAAAATTTAACGCGGCCCGATCTAGTTGAAAATTACTAAAACGGAATGATAAAAATTTGTTATTTTTTAATTTTTTTTTTGCATGTATTATGCAAAGAAAAATAAGAATGAAATTTTGTTACCTTGCCTTTATTATATTGTAGTCAAATGGGGGCACTGTCAAGATATGGACCATTTTATGTGTTTTAATACAAAATTACATAGTAAAATTCTCCAATGAACAAGAAATTGAAAATTAAAATTTTTCACATTTATCGTGTAATTTTCATTCTTCTTATAAAGAATGAAAAGAAAATTGGAGGTAGCCTTTATTGCAGTAAAAAGAGGGCATATCAAAACACAAAATTAGAATTTATTTTATCCAATTAGATATGAAATAAGTCGCCATGGTTTTACATATCATCAACAAGCGATTGCAATACTGTATTAGTTTCTAAAAATAAATAATTCTTCCATTTTGAAATAATTTTCTCTCCATGCTTTATTTTTTTTTTCCTAACACGCGACGTTGTTATACGTGGAAAAAAGGGGGCGACAAAAAGGCGACAAATGACGAATATTACCAATTTCAGGTAATATATGGAAATCTAAAATATCTCGGGGGTTGCATTTAAATGATTCATAGACTGATTTTTTTTAACTCAAGCTGATCCATGCATATTTAAGTCTTCAATAAAAAAAGGGTGTGTATAAACACTTCAACATTTTCAAGGAGAAAGACTAAAATCGTTCACCTTTGGATGCAGTGTTTGTTTTTTAACTCACAAATTTAAATAAAACAAGATAAAATTAATGAATATGAAACAAAAAAATGATACCTCAAAATTTATTAGGCTCCAAAGTTGTTCATCGATTAAAAAATATTTTTAAAAACCATGTAAATAATAGAAATACCGCCTTTCAACATGTTAAGGTAGATCGCGGGTTTACTGTCTGCCTGAAAACATACTCCGAAAATTTGTCATCTTAATCCTCTCGATTGAAATTTTACTTTCTGAAATTTTTGTGAGATTCGTCTGCGTAGTTATATTGTTATCGTCTTTCAAAGGCACTAATGTTGATGAGAACTGGTGACGCTATTACAATGAAATATATAGTAAATGCGCCTTTCTCACCGGTAAACGCATTTCAAAACCATGCTTCTAATATAAAAACGGCACAGACGAATTTTGTATTACTCAACACGATGAATGTGAGATAAATTTCGAATCGATCTATTAAAAAAAATTAATATGTGTTCTCGCTCATTTTCTTGCAAAAAAACTTTAAAGTTTTACAAATTTGTAACAAACGTATGTAATTTCATTAAGATGTTATATATAACGTTAGTGCGACGTCATTATTTACGTACGTCTCAGAATCACAATGTAATCAACAATTCACTGAAAATAAAAATTGTCTTATCCGCATTTTCGATTTTTCATTGATTGACAATAAATATTCATGTAAACATTGTCATAATTTACATAAATTTTCACACTTTTTTCAATGAAACACTAAGTATTGATTAGATATTAATTAATCCTTTATTTTTTATTGCATTATTAAATAAATATTTTTACAGACAAAACAAGCTTTAATGTTTGTTTTATTTTATGATTTATGGTTTTATGATGACTTTTTGCTTGTTTGTAGTTTGATACTGTAAACGTAGTAAGCTTTTTACGTCGAATCCAATTGTGACGTCAGCAAACCCGCGATCTACCTTAAGTCTATACAGCTACCAGGTATCCAAGATCAGCGAAACATTTTAGCGCAATTTGACGTCATTTCAATTGTGACGTTTATGTGTTTAATTGTGACGGCAGTCCAGGGTATTGTGACGTGCCTGAGTCGACGCTGCGTTAAAACGTATGTGCAGTTCAAGAAGATCGAGCCTCGTTTAGTCTTTCTCCTTTACAATCATATGATGAGGAATAAATAATTGAATAATATGAATTGTATATGAAACGCGACACAAAACAACAGACAAAAAAGCAATATACAGAGCATTGTCATTAAAGTACAAATAAAAATAATATAGATGTCATTTAAAATAAAATCGATTGTTATAAAGAAGTGGCATTTTTAATTTAATTTACAATAGAGTGGACCTTCAAATATCCGGACCCCAGATATCCAGATGCTTTAGTATCCGGACGCTTTTTCATCGGGACGGAATTTTTTATATTATATACTGTATAGTTTTGTTTAACTGGTGATTCAGGGTATCCGGACACTTCACATATCCGGACAAATTTACTAGATACCAAAGCGTCTGGATAAATGAGGCTCCACTGTATTTAAATATACATGTATCAGTGTTGTTGTTTTTTTAGTATAAATAATTGTACTTTATATTCTCTGTTGCGATTAAGAAGAAGGTATGGCTTCCATACAAATTCTGCCCTGTGATTTTCTTAAAAATGAAACTAGTGTAAAAATTGAAAACTCATGCTTTTTAAAAAATTGAAATTCAATGCAGAAAAATCACACAAGTCATTTTTCTCACATTTGTTTTTCAATGCTTCTTATGACGTCATAAACAGCTACATTTTCCCGTATTTTCTTTAAAGTTGAGGAAGACAACAATTTTCAATGAGATTTTCTTTCAGATAACATTGTCTACAGGTATCGCCCACAACGATCTTGAGATATATGATTTGTTATTAAATTTTGCACAAAATATCAAAAAATTAACGTGGGCGACTGCTATGGACACTGTTTTCTAAAGGAAAACCACCTTTGAAATGTGCCATTTTGAGGCTTTTTCTGTTGAAAATAGAAAAATGCTTCACATTAATGACGTCATATTTGCAGAATGGTCACTCTTCATGCCATATTCTTTCCTGATTTATCAGAGTCATTTATTTAACTAATATTTAAGCCAGTTTCAAAATTTTTGGTGTCATTATATTTTTAGGGCGCAATAAAGCTGAAACCATACATTCTTCATTGTCCAGGGACTTTCTTAAAACACTAAATATTCTATAGATATTTTTCCTTCTCAATACATTTTGAACCAGAATATTGTCTTTTGTTCACATACAATATTTCCACTGGACAAGGTCATATGATCTTCAATTTTTAGGTCTTATTCCAAATTTTAGAGGTACCATGATGATTTTTTACTTTTTTCTGTTTAGGGACATTTAAGGTTTTTATACGTCCGTCTTAAGCGACTCTAGAGCAGACTCTCTAACCACTGCGCCATGCAGGAGACTAAAGGGTATTGAATATGTTATGTTAAAATAAATTAAAATCATAATGTATGAAAAGGCTTTTACATTTGAAAGTAATATCATAACTAAACTATTTTCTTGTCTTGTTCTTATTTGTTTAAACATATTATGATTCCCCTTTAATGTACAAGGTGAAAAGGAGAGAGATACATAGCCACCATTTATATTTAACACAAATAGAAAAAAAACTGTTGAATAAAAGCACCATGGACAAATAACAAGATACTTATTTCATAGCACAATATGCGAAACGCTGTCAATTATGCCCGGGAATAGATGCTGTTGAGTGTTCACTAAGTCTTCTAACTTAAATTAAGTATGCTATAAAAGTAAAATTACTGGACTAGTACGTTCGATCTCAATATTTATTCATATGTATCCATCTTCTTTATGCTTGAAGATTTATTAAATGTAAACATTGAATACTTTTGTGTCTTTTTTAATAAAGGTGGTCATATTTGCTTTCCTTGTCCAGGGACTTTCTTTAAACACTATATATTTATAGATATTTTTCCTTCTCAGTACATTTTGAACTAGAATATTGTCTTTTGTTCACATGCAATAGTTCCACTGGATAAGGTCATATGATCTTCAATTTTCAGGACTTATTCCAAATTTTAGAGGTACCATGATGATTATTTTACTTTTTCCTGTTTAGGGACCTTTAAGGTTTTTATACGTCCGTCTTAAGCGACTCTAGAGCAGACTCTTTAACCATGCAGAAGTCTAATGGTTGTTGAATATGTAATGTTAAAGTAAAGAAATATCAGGTCATCGATTTCAAATAAATCATGGTGGTCAGCAGCTTTTATACAAACATTTTAATTCAGCTGATCATTCTATTTTATCAATGAAAGTTAGGATTCTCGAAATGATTTATCCCCACACAAAAAGTCCGTCTCTGAGTACACCTTTCCCTAGACAACGAGAAGAATTTTGGATTAGAAAACTAGGGACAGCCATTCCTTATGGATGTAATGACAATGTCGATAGTGTTGGAAATCTTTCAAGTCCGCAGTGTAATAATGTAAATGTGATGGGATTTTTTAACTATACCCAGAGACGTCTGCGTTGTCATGGGTACGTTCATACAATAAACCTGCAATACACGACGTCTCTTTTGATTCATGACTACCTTATGTGAATCAACAGTTAGGTCTAAATCATATTCGAACAAAACTTTACTCTGTTCCTTTGATACTTTTTTAAATAGTCTTTTGAAAATGCCAAGAAACACCCAATTTTAGATTCCTCGTCACCTGAATATAGACTCGGATCTGTGATTATGGATATTGCATATCATAAGTTCTTTAAATCCGCACGCTTCACGGAAGTAAATGCAGCTAAAACAATCCGTCTTTTCCTCTAACTTCAATATACCAAAAAAAAGAATTGACGCGGTTAATATATTAAGTAATATTCTAAATCACAAAAGGGTACAGTCTTATATTCCACCATATTTCAAGTTAAAGACTACACCTTGCATTTCCTACAAATATACATCAACCATTGCTTCCAAACTTTTCAATTACAAAAACACTTTACATGGCCTTGATACTGACTATCTGAAACATTCCTCCTTCGTGTTCATGTTCTTCTTCGCACTATAACTATAGTCCTGCTGGACACGTTATTACAGGTGACGTAAATATAGTTCGTTATGAGAACCTTAGATCACTTATTTTAAAAGGTCCTAAAGATAGGGAACCCCGATCCTTCAACTGGCGTCGGAATTTCATAAACATTATGGATTCTGTGGAAAATTACGCCAGACGATGGGCAAAATATAAAAAAAGAAGACGTTGACACCTTGTCAGAATGGATTAAATATATCAAATCCATGTTAAAGTCCCGAATTAAAAGAATGAAAACCATATATCCTTCTGTGTTCAATAAACCAGAAGTGAAAAAAGAATTAGATAGATAACACGATCAGTACGTAATGGTTCCTGCCGACAAAGCAGGTAACAACATTGTCTTCGTTTGTAAGGCTCATTATATAAATTGAATTCTAGAAGAACTTTGATTTAATTCTACAAGTGGTAATCCTACTTATACTCATACAGTACTGTACTTCCCTTTCTAAGGAAGAAATTTTTCAAAATCACTTGTCAGTTTTGAATACTTTTGATATTCCACAGAGCCAAAATGAATTTGAACTACCTTATATATATTTGATTCCAAAACTTCATAAGAATCCTTACAAACAAAGATACATTGCAAGTTCCAGCAAATGTTCAACCAAAGCCTCTTTCGTTACACCTCACTAAGATAATGACAGTAGTGAAGGAAAAACTTCAAGAGTACTTTGCAGCTAAATATTCAAGAAGTGGTGTGAATCAGATGTGGATACTAAAAAATTCTAAAGAGTTTTTGGACACTTTGAAATCACAAGACTTTACAAAAATCAACAGCTTAAAAACTTACGACTTTTCAACTTTATACAAAACATTTCCCCACGACAAATTAAAATCCAGGCTTTTTGATATCATTGACATCTTCTTCTTCAATAGAAATGTAACTCGTAGATTTACTTACCTTAATCATTTGCAAAATTATTTTGTTAAAACAGATTCTGAGTGCACACATAAGTACTTTGAAGTTGACATCAAGAAGATACTTGAGTTTCTGATTGAAAACATCTATGTGGTTTTTGGAGACCAGGTATTCCAAAAGTCTATTGGAATTCCCATGGGTACAAATTGCGCTCCTTTATTAGCAGACTTATTTTTTATATTCATATGAGAAGAATTTATGCAAAATCTTATGCGTGAAAAGAAGAAAACACTTGCTGTGGCCTTCAACTCGACATTTAGTTAAATCGACGACGCATTGTCAATTAATAATGGTAATTTCAACTCCTACATCGATACGATATATCCTGGTGAGCTTGAGATAAAAGATACCACAGAGTCCGACACTTCTGTTTCATACTTGGATATTTTACTTGAATAAGACACTAATGGTAATCTAACAACCAAGCTATATTATAAACGTGATAACTTTTACCATTTTCTATCGTCAATTTCCCTTACTTATGCAACAATGTACCTTCATCACCTGCAAACCGAGTATACACTGTAGATATCTCAGTTAATTCGATACGCAAGAGCATGCTCTACGTATGAACAATTTCTAAATCGAGGTAAATTATTGACAAGCAAGTTGATGAAACAAGAATATCACCAGTCTCATTTAAAGTCATCATTTCGTAAGTTCTATGGTCGATACAATGACCTTGTCAGCAAATACAGTTTATCGTTGAGTCAAATGCTGACTGATGTTTTTCATACCAATTGTTAGTCCATTATTATTCCATTATAAGTTCCATGCAATGTACATAATACGAGTAATTTTAAGCAATTTACATCTTATTCTAGCTACACACAGTTTTCAAATCAATAAAATCACTAAAATAGCAGTACAAGCGTTTTTCTTATCTTGTGCACATACAAGGACGTATATTTACATGTATTAGATTGAAATCAAACCGTTTTTGGATCTTTGTTTACCTTATTTATAATAGTTCTAAACCATTATAACCATATCATTTATATATATGTGTCCTCTTCAAGTTTATTTAGCTTCATCATAAAGAAATTGTTTATTGGATCCGTTAAATTATATTCAGTTAACAAATGAGATCCTTTTTCGCCTGTATTTCCTTTATATCATTATAGAAAAGGATATATGAAAAAAGCTCCACTCGTGTACAAAACTTTAAATTACAAAAAAATAGACATTATGGTACTGTGGGATATTTCCTTTTCCTTCAAGTTTTTGTTCGCGAGTTTCAAAGAGTAGGAATGGACATGATTAAATACGTGGATTTAAATTTATGCATTCTTTCTTCACGGACAAGAATAGACATGCTCTTACCTTGTGAATGTTTACCTTCCTGTTCAGAACAGGTTATTAAAATGAAGTGCTTGGCTGTTGTTGCTTCGTTTATATTTTCGTATTCAAAAACTGAAGGTAAGAGAAAGCATTTTCCTTTCACTAAAACACAAATAAACAGTACCTTGTCTCTATAATTACTACGCAAACAATTGCACAAATTAACTTATCTTAGTAATGAAAAAACAAAGAATTGTTTACGCAAATATTTAAATGGCTTTGCCCTCATTTAAGAAAAAAGGGCAAGATTGTTGGCATATACATGTATTACAATTTTTCTTCTTTTGAACCACCAGCTAAAAAAGTCAGTCTTATTAATATGTAAACTTCCTCAGGTTGTGTAGATTCAAGCTTGTTTAAATAATGATCCCTAAGGGAAAGGTTGGATCATAACAAAGATTCAAAGTTTTACACAACTATATATTGGGAAAAAACTTTAAGAAATGTTTTTCCCAAGACAAACGAAGACAATTTTTTCTTTCTTTTTTTTTTCTTTTTTTTAATAACATATCTATTCCCAAAATATACAACAAATTTTGAGGCAAAACTTCCTCAGAAGCCCTCGCTTAATACCTCACCTGGGGTGCAAGGAGCTCCCTGGATCGGTATATTTTTAACATAAAAGTTTACACAATCGAATGATAATAATTATAATAAAAACATGGTTATTCATCATTGCTGTTATTACATTTGCACAAATATATATACATATTTCATTGAAAAATATTTCATATTAAATAAATATATGTATATAGATAAAATATCTATTTAATTACAAAGTACAGGTTTGCATATCATGACTCTTTGGATGTCATGCTTTTTTTTATATGTACATTGATGTAAATAATATAATTTTTGACTAATATATATAACAAAGGATAAAAAAATCATTTTCAAAATGGATCTTAAAAATATTCCTATTTTTCTTTCTTGTCAGGTATTGATTCAAATTTTACATAGCACATATACGAGGTGTGATCAAAAAGTTCGCGAACTAATTGAATAAATTCCATAAAAGATACAATATTTGATTTCCATATTGATTATCTTTTTAAATAAATACTCTCCAATTGTAATGTACATCAACCACAGTTCTAAGCATGTGCGAATCACGTGATATTGGCGGTCACGTGGCCCCTTCCATAGCGTTCTGTCACATAAATTGAAAGATTTTTCTGAGCTATATATTTCTTTCCATGTGAGATAATTTTTATGACAAGAACATTTGTCAGAAATGGTCAAATCTCGGCAGAAGAATGGGTGGATAAGAATATCCTTTCCAAAAATAAGCATGGCGACCATTAAAACACAAATTTTTCGTCTCAGGAGAGATCTAAATTTATTCAAAGTGAATAGAGAATGGGTGCCTCATTTTTATCATATCCAATATGTTTAAAATCTAAAGTAAACGATATCTTAGGTGTTTAATAGTTATATTATTGTTCAAATATTCAACTATATTTCAAATTGTAAAATGGGGGTCTTTGATAGCAAATTGCTTAACTAAAATCACATATCGTTTCAAACTTGCTTTCACTGGGCAAGATGACAAGTATCATTTTTTACCATCTGCCGTCCTTAACTAAAACAATCAATCCAATCATTAATTGAATTTATGGAAAGTAATTATTCTTAATAAACTGTGTGCAAATTATCATTTGATTCTGTAGAGAGATTTCTAAGATAAGTAATAAATTGCTCAGTCGTCTGTTGAACGAGTTAAACGGAGACAACCATTTTTCGTCACAAGTGACCAACACAGTGGCGTCATTTTCATATCGTGACGTAACAAACATAGTTAAAAACTTTATTCAGCATATGCGTTTTATAGACCTTGTGCATGGCTATGTTTGTACCGAATTTCTTTCATATCTGAAGTGTGGTTTTGTAGATATAGAGATAGTTGGCGAACTTTTTGATCGACCCTCGTAGTATCCGTTTATAACCTTGTATATAAACATGTGAGTTATCTTTGACTATTTTCCCTTTGACATTCAAATGATTCATCAGTAACGAAAGAATAAATTAAAAATTACAGGTAATGTGTATGAAAATTTAACTTTTCTGCTTATGAAATCCGTGTAAAACATGGAGGTCCCATTTCTCCTTCCAAAGTCCATATTTGACCCCCATTTGTTGACATGCTTCTTCGATCAGGCTACCCAAGTAGCATTGGATTTCAAAAGTATTTATATTACTAACAATAGATATTTAACAGTAGGAAAATATACTTTTTTATCTTAACATTACATATGCCTCTCAACATTTAGATTGATTGATTGTATATTGTTTAACGTCCCTCTTGAGAATTTTTTCACTCATATGGAGACGTCACCGAATGCCGGTGAAGGGCTTCAAATTTAGACCTATACTCGGCACTCAGGGCCATTGAGCAGTGAGGGTTCTTTATCGTGCCAGCGGCTACCGTGACACGGGACCTACGTTTTTAAGGTCATATCCGAAAGACCCGTGACGTTCACTTCTAGTGCCGAGCGCTTGGCGAAGGAACAGTCACTACCTTTGTTTACGTCTTAGGTATGACGCGGCGCCGCGAACGAGAATCGAACCCGGGCCTCCCGATCACGAAGCGAACGCTCTACCACTAGGCTACCGTGACCGGTCTCAACATTTAGACACATTTCAGCTAGCTTTAAATTCTTATATGACATTTTTATAAATTAACAATATATGTATAAATGGTTCTTAACAAATTTCATCAAATTTTCTGTATGGTTCACAATTTACACGAAATTTCATTTTATATTTAAATATTTTCTGCGGAAAAATAAGAATTGAGTATGTTCAACATTTCAGATAATTGAGTTTCTTCAAAGAAGCCAATTACTATTTTTTTTTCACCCAATATTAAAGTTTAATGATTTACTGACTTTTTTCCATATGTTTGAAGAATCATTGCACTTATATGAGATGTTCTATGTTTTCAATTTCCCCACACTTGTTACAAAATTTGTGCACATCAGCATTCCATTTAGTAACATTCAAAGTATCATTCAGCAGTTTATGTAGTAGTTTATGATTAAAATCAGCAATTTGTTATCAAACATTTTAGTAATTTTCATATACAAAATTTGGCCATATTGATCTAGGAATATCAAATTAGTCTGTCCAGTATTTTACAGTTATAGGTTGGTAAAATTTCTTTGCTCTCAATATGTTGTAGAAAAAGGAGGATTACTGACTCTCCACATTACAATAATTATCTCCATAAAATAAAACAAAGTAATGATTTTTAATGTTGACATACTGAGCTTTTCTAAATTCAAAGATTTTTGAGCACTTATTAAACACAGATTTCACCATTAAATATTCACAGAATATGTTTCTTTTATCTATAATTTTTTCTAAAAAGTATGAAATATCTTTTAGTCTTCCATTTATATCAAAAAGATCTTTTGCGTATAACACACCTGATTTTATCCAGTTTGATAGGAATATTGGTTTGTTTTTATATTTTTCTTGATTATCAAATTCATTAAAAGGTCTATTTTCAATATTTGTAATTCTGTTTTCAATTTCTTTTACTTTCTGTTTAGTATTCTTACTATTGGTTTTGGAGTAGGTTATAGAAACTCTTTAATAGTAAGTTTAACCATCTCCCATCTTTCTTGTGGACATTTTATATTTCTAAATTCAAGTTCTTTATTTTTAAAATGTCTTTTAATTGTTTAGAAAAGTCTTCCTTTACTAAATATGAAGTGTTCATTTTCCAGTATCCACAACCTCTCTTGTTTTTCTGAAGACAAAAGTATATTTTTAGCCCTAGATGATCACTCATTCTATTATTATTTACTTTAGGACACTTTTTTAAGGAAAAGCTATCTATAGATGGACATTTTTCTGCAAATAAAATATAGTCTATTCTGGAGTATTGTTTGCATTGCACCAAGTAAAACCAGATTTATTTTCATGCATTTTTTTTCTAGTTATCTATCAGTTTTGTTTTATTAAAGAGTTTAATTGCGTTTTGCTTGAATCGGTATTCTAATTATAGTTGTCAATATTACAATTTAAATCTTCACATACAATCAAGTTTTCAAGACTCTTAGCATTTTTTCTTACCAACTAGAAAACGTAGCTGTGATATAAAATTTATCAAAATTTTCTATCGTCAGAAGATCTGTGATAGTTAATCAATTCACGAGGAAATTTTTTTTCATTAATATAGAGACACCCATACGAAACGCTGAACTCGAAAAACGGTGAAAACTTGAGCCCATCCACCTTGCATTTTTTTTATACTCTCTCGACTCTATATAATGTGTTTCTTGTATTAATACAATATCTATGTCTAAATCTTGAAGCCAATCATATAAAACTATTCTTTTTTTTTTGTATGTATTCAATCCCCTCGCATTTAAGGAGAGAACGCTTAATAATGAGTTAAGCATAGTAATATATTTGTTCAAAGCAAAATAATACGTGAATGAGAGAAAAAGTTCATCATAGAGAAAGTCTGAGAAAAAAGGATGTTAACCTTGCTCACAAGTGTCTGTGTCATGACCTCTTATTTCGTTGACATTTTCTCAAGATCTCTTTGATGGTCCTTCCTTTACCTGGCTTACGAAATCGGTGATTTCCTTCTGTGACATCCGAGCATTCGTGACATTTGATTGCCTCGGGAAGTACCAACTTCTTTGTTTGCGACGGTAGTTTTTTGCTACATCTTTGATTATATTACGAAGCATGTTTTTGCTAGGCCTAGCTTCATTTTTTTCTGAGTACATTGATTTTGATAAAATTTTAATGCTCTCAAATGTCATTGCCACATTGCCCTGTTATGTCAAAGCTTGCCTATTGTAAGCTTAGAAATTTAGCTAAATCAGTCAAGGAATTTGATGGAAAAATAAATCGGGGCTTGGTTAGCGAAAATACAAAGAACTATATGCGGTATATTGCATATATTTGCCCACACAAAAGTTAAATTTTGAAAACTTCCTGAAATGTGCTGAATTCAATAACTTGTATCAGGAATATAAATTAACAGAAAATATTATAGTGTCAAAGCAGTGTATTCACAATTTTTTTTTTATGACGTCACAAACTAGTCCGATTTTATATCCTTTTTCAGAAAGAGGACGAAATGGACAAAATTTCAACATTTTTAGCTTTAAAATTTATAGAGTGCAAGTTTGTTCAGGAACAATATTAACATATTTCATTGATATTATCATTCTACACATTATATCAAAATATTGATCCTGAACACACATGCGCTCGGTGACTTTTACTCAAAATATCGACGAAATATGAACATTTTTCTGTAAAATTCATAAAAAACTGAAATTTACGTCATGTTTGTGACGTCATTACGTACATATGGCGTCATTAATTATGAAAATATTTAGTGCTTTGAAGTAAGCATATACTCCCCTGTTTAAGAACTTAATTAAATATATATCCATCAAAGTTTGATTGGGGGCAAATATTGGTTATTACCTAATAAAGTTCTTTATATTCAGTCTATAAGTACATCTAGTAAATATCTCTTTCGGGATTTTACGTAATATTAATTGAAATTATAAAATATATTTTTGTGCATTTAATTCAGCATTAAAAAATTAAAAAAATATATTTTCATTTCTAGGACTGTGTCCACAGAACGGTAATTTTTTTTTTGAAATCTTATCTTTATATTTTCTCACTTTTTTCAAACTCAAATGAATTAAAATTAAGCCTTGGTTATTCTAATATGGCACAAATTTTCATGCAAAAATCCTTTAATCAAAAAATGTCCAGTGCTACAGTGTGCAAAATGGCGTACAAATTTCATGTTTAATCGTTTTAGCTTCAAATATTTTATTATCGAATTGTGAAGACTCGGAGAGAAATGGGTCCCTGATCTATATAGACTTTCAGAAGATAAGACCTCCATGTACCTGTACCGTAATTCCGTCCTTTGAAGGCGACATCCGGGTTACCTCAGAGAAAACTGAAGAACCCTGTAGTACAGTAATAAGAATAAAAGCCTCTGGGAGCTTTTATTCTTTCCCATGCAATCCTCAAATGACATCTACACAAATTACTAACAGTATGTTTCAGACAGTTGAAGTTTATCCTCATCATAATGCAATCAGCAGTCGGGAACAGTCTTATCACTGTCTGGGGTTTCAACAGAATATCGATGGTAAAATAGAGTTTCTTTTGCCCTAATTTTTTCTATCGTTTAAAGTAATATTTCTGTTGCAGTAATTACAATGATATTTATGTTTTGAAATAAAATTCAATGCTTCTTTTACTTCTGATATTATAACTGCGAAAACAAAATTGCATATGGTAACAATTAAAACATTTCGCGTGAGTTCTGAATTTTGTTTTATTTTTAGTTATCCGTAATTATGATTTTCTTCTGAGTACAATGAAGATTAATAATTTGTGTCCTTACAATGACAAGGGCGAGAAAAGGGGAATATCAGAGTTTTCTGTGGAGATACACCTCAAAGTACAACAAGCCGCTCGACAGAAACGGGGAGTACAGATTTTACATCATATCAACAGCAAAATTTAACCACTGTAACAGTCTTTCCATTTCACTCAATAAATGCTACAGACGAAGTTCAGCCTGTTACATCTATTTTTACATGTAAGTGTATTTTATGTTTTATCTTACCTCTTTCAAGCTGAGGGTTCCAGTAAGTTTTTCTAAATATTTTTATTAAACGTGTTCGTCTGTCTGACTTTCTGTCTGCTTACTTCTGATACGTTTGACGTAATCTCCAAATCCCTGAATCGATTTAAATAAGAGCTAAACCAAGGCAAAGGCAATCTTGGTTAAAGGGAATTCAGATCGATTTTAATGAAAAGTCACTTTCTTTCGAATGCAATTAATAACTACATGTAATTGTTAAAATATTGGGGCATAATCTAGAAATCTTCCCATCAAAGATCAGTTGAACATAAAAAGCCCCATAAGTGAAGATTGAATTTAAACATGGAATGTACAGTGAATAATCTTTTGTTCACGTGAGTAATATGAGTATGAAAGTTCTGAGACAAATATAGATTCAAATTTGTTCGAATCCCCCCAAACCCTAATGCTTATGTTTGCATAGCCTTCCAAATCCAGAAGAAAGGCCTTCGTGTGCTTAGTACAAATTATAAAAAGAATTGTCATTTATTTCTATATTAAATCAATAAACCGCGTATTACAAGGACAGTAT
>NW_026927279.1:0-30772 GCF_032062105.1 Saccostrea cuccullata | reverse complement strand
AAATATCCCACTGATGAGTGTTCGTGGGATTTATCCCATGATTACAATTTCATGGGAGAAAAAATCTCAGATGGGAGAAAAAATCCCATCTGAGATTTTTTCTCCCATCTGAGATTTTTTCTCCCATCTGAGATTTTTTCTCCCATGGGATAATGGTGGGATAATTGGTGGGACTGAAAATCCCACCATTCTCCCATGGGATTTTGATATTTGGGACTTAATATTTCTTAAACTAGATAAGCTTGTGGGTTCAACATGAGATTATGTGCTACTGCTAGAAAATCCCACCAAGTAATATTAATGTTTTTTTGATATCGCAATTGGAAATGGTAGTAAAAAGTCCGGACTATGTCGTGTCCGGAGTTAAATGTCGCACTGTTTTTTATATTGATGATCATGGCTTTGATGTTCTTAAGAAAGAGGCTTTTTCAAGATTTTTCCTAGGCATTCGTATGTTTAACTTTGATACGCGATTTTGGCCCTGCCCTTCCCCTGGGGGTCATTATTTGCACAAACATGATCTACATTACCAGAGGTTAAAACTGCATGACTATTTACACCTGAATCCATTGCTGTCAGAACAAAAGATCTATATAGAGATAAGTTTACCATCCTGTCTTCGACTTGGTCTCACTTTTAGTATATGTAGAATTGTGAATACTACAGTAAAAAATAATAAGCATCCTGTAGGTTTAAACAACAACCTTCATTTTCGTTTTTTCATAATCAAACATCTCTGTAAATGCTTCTTCCTTGTTTTAACTCAAGTTTCTTTCGATGTCCTCAACTATCGGTATTGATTTTTTTTCACAAAATGGCACATGATTATATTCAAGTTCAAAGATGGATTAATTCATGTATTTGTCATTTTAGCACAATTATCCAGCAATATGCTCTATAAAAGACTCTTGGTCATTGTGGTTTGAAACATACAAAAACTCTTAACTTATATATAAAAAAAAGACAGCTGCAACCGAATAAAAAAATTGTTAAAATTGTAAATTGACAAATTGTCCAAAGTTTACTGTAATGTTTTTGTTGTTTACTTTCCCTATCAAGAATTTTTCACTCGAATGGAGACGCCACTTGGATCTATACTCGGTACTCGGAACCATTGAGGGATTTTTTTTTGTGCCAGCGTCTACTGTGACTCGGGACCTCGGTTTATACGGTCTCATCCAAAATACCAGTCTAAAAATCAACAGTGAGATTCGAATCTGAGACGTTAGAATAAACTCCTTCGCGACTCTAGTGCATCCCCTCCACCACTGAGCCATGCGGGCGACCAGACTGTATAAAAATTGGAATAGATTTCAAAAGTTGCAGATGACCTGCCTTTAAGTTATTTTTGTTCCACAAATCCAATCTTTTTGGACTGTGAAGCAATCTTTTCTGTGTAAGTTAACTTTATCATCATGATTTTCATGCCTTCTGACAAGGGATACGTAACCTATTCCCAGTGTAAAGTATTCACGTGACCAATGATTGCCGAAATATAGAGGTAGAGAATATGTCACGCACACTCCGCATAACTACCACAATAGCAACTGCAACTACCACAATACGCAAATGCTACCACTACAGCCAAACTCTGATTGCAAAAACAAAAGCTTTAAGGGATCCCCTACCATGCCCCTGTAATGGTGTGAACCACACCCCAAAGGGCCATAAACGTGACCGCGGCTTAAAATTCCAAAGTATCATGGTTCCAATTTAAGTGATTGCATAATTTATATATATCATCCAGTGAAAGGGGCGATGTATAGGAACATAGCAACATGTGTGAAACCAGCATATTACTTAATACGGTACATTGTACCACCCTTTAAAGTTTCCTTATTTTTTCTGCTTACCATGTACATATCTGTATTAACAATATGTGTGGAGTGGTTCCAGCAGTTTGCTTTTCTTGGCTACAAGAAAAAGCATGGACTTTATCTTCAGTCAATGGAAAATACTAATAATTGCAGTCTTAATTACTTACTATTGTAATGCATGTATGGGGAGTGAAACGTTTTGTGAGGGTGTGTGTGTACGGATCTGAATCAGCCTTCATTAGAGAATACCTATATCGTTGAATATTACATAATACTGAAATTGCAAATTAAAGGTTGACAGTAAAGAAAAATAGAAAAGGACAAATGCATATATGATTTTATTTGAATTCGTATTTTTTGTTCTTGTATTCAAATGATGTGCGCAGTGGTTAGAGCGTCTGCATTAGAGTCGCGAAGTAAGGAGTTAATCCTTACGTATGGGGTTCGAATTCCATTGTGGGACGTGGAGACCAGTCCTTCGGAGGAGACCTTATAAACTGAAATCCCATGTCGTAGTAGGTGCTGGCACGAAAAATACCCCCCCCCCCCATCTGCCCAATAGCCTTGTGTGGGGAGTGTAGGGCAAAATTGCAGCTCTCCACCGCCAAGTGGTGGCATCTCCAAATGAGTGAAAAATTATCGACAGAAACTTTAAACACTTTAGAATTAATCAATCAATGTAATTAAATAAAAACTTATTGATTCAAATAAATTTCATTTAGATACCCCCCTTTTTTTAAAAATAAAACTTTTTGAAGAAGCATGGCATAAGGTCTTTCTCCTTTTTGTCACATATTTCACTCTTACCCTCCATTCTGCTTTCTTCAACGCCAACCTCGGAATGGCATAATGTGGTTGGATGAGCAATAAGAAAAGGACCATGGGCCATATCGCTCACTTAAGTAACTTTGCCCATTTGTAAAATCTACCGTGGCTCCGCCCTAACCACGGGGATCATGTTTTTTTAGGTCACCTGAGTAAACTCAGGTGACCTATTGCTATCCGTTTTCGTCCGTCGTGCGTTAACATTTGAACATTTTCAGCTTCTTCTCTGCAACCACTGAACCAGTTTCAACCAAATTTGGCACAAAGCATCTATGGGTGAAGAAAAACAGAAATTTTGATTTTCATGATCCCTATCCCCCTGGGGACTGAGGGGTGGGGCCAAAACCACTAAAATTAGTGCAATCTTTAAAAATCTTCTTCTTTACTCCTGGACATCAAGCAGTCAAACTGTTTGCATGATTGTAATCAGCAATGAGTCTTCTACCAAAATTGTGAAATTCATGTCCCTGGGGTCAGGGGTTCTAGTGCTAGGGCGGGGCTAAATAAGTAGGTAGTGAAAATGCATTATATCTTTGATAAATGATTTTCTATGCTCTTGGGTATTAAATAAACCAACTAGGTACATAGTTATGATGAGCAAGAGTGCCTCTACCAAAATTGTGAATTTTATGGCCCCAGGGTCAGGGGTTCTGGTGTTAGGGCGGGGCTCTATTGATTATATAGTGAAAATACATGAATTCTTTGAAAATCTTCTTCTCTGCTCCTGGGGATTAAATAAACTAACTAAGTACATAGTTATGATAAGCAAGAGTGCCTCTACCAAAATTGTGTATTTTATGGCCCCAGGGTCAGGGGTTCTTGTTTTAGGGTGGGGCTCTAATGATTTTATAGTGAAATGCATGAATTCTTTGAACATCTTATCCTTTGCTCCTGGTTAATATGCTAATGTTCTAATTACATATTTAAGGCCAGGATTTCTTTTATTTTCAGTTTTACAAACCCTCCGCTCAAGGTTTTGAATTTTCTGAAAAAAAAAACAAAACAATTTTTTTCTTTCCGATGTCAAATTTGAGTCGGGATCGAGATTTCAAATTTACGAACTCGCACTTCCGGTTTTACGAAAGCTAGATCTGAGATAGTCTCGTTCAACCAGACGCTCGGCTGTCTCCGTGAACTCCGACCAGCAGAGAGTCTGGTAAAGAATCACGTAAGCGTTTGTAACCGTCAGAGGGCGCTATCTTGTTTTCATTTTAAAAATCCTTTTTGTAATCAAACGTTCAAGACGTTTCTTCTGCTTGATTGTGACTTTATATTAATAAACTGGTCTTTAATTAGGGATACCAAACGAGAAATTACAATATCAATCGAAGGAATGTTTATTACGCAGGTAGGGCTACACTACTTTCACTTAAATTGCTTTCGTACAGAATATTTGCAAGACATAATAAAACACGCTTACCTATAACTGAAGGGCATTACCGTAAACAATTCCTCTCTAACGGTTTTAACTTTTAGACATATAACTTTCACATCTTTAAGTTATTTTTCTGTTGATTTATCATGTATTTGTTTAAATCTTGTAGGTGTGTTCTTTTCAGCCAATCAAAAACTTTACCAGAATTTCGGTAAGCCTCGTTTTGGCGTCACAAACGATAATACATGTACGTATCTTTACCAGACCCTCTGGGTGGTCGGAGATTTACGGAGACAGCCGAGGGTCTGGTTGAACGAGACTAGATCTGAGAAGATAGCTTGGTTTAGTGTAAAATTCATCGATAAGAGTACCATTTACAACGTTTCACCCGTTCAAAGGACAAATAAAATGCTGACGACTTTGTTGCACAATGACATGCTGGTGAGATAATTATGTATTCGTTTCAAAAGTAACTGTAAATTATTTTCCTCCCTCAGGTTTTAAACTGCCCGTGGTAGCTATTGCATATTGCCAGGGACATTGTTTAGGTCTCTGTTATAGCTTACAGTCTAAGCACCATTCTTCAGAAAAGGGTTGCTTATGCATGAGATGTAATGAATAAAACTATGGGAGAAGTGAAGTCCATTTGAGGAAGAAATAAACAATAACCTGAAGAAATAAAAAAAAATCAACTATTAAAAGGCAAGAACATACAAATATATACAGGCATGTAGTGTCATTTGTATCAGCCAGAGAAATTATTTTACACTTCATTGAAAAAATGTTGACCCTACTCTCCAATACTCCCTGTCTGTTTTATGATAGGGATTATAATTTTAGGCATCAAGTAAATTTTAGAACAATGTTTACACATTCACCTAACACGTATTAAAAAAATGTAGATATATTGAAAGACTTTTAAAGAATTGATTTTATAAAATATATTTTGATCAACATCACAAAATTTATATAACTGGCCCAAACTGGCAGATGATGAAATAAGCAATTAAATGTTCTACTTTCCTATTTGTAAGCAGTATGTGTCCAGTGGTAAGGAGCCTATTAGGATAGCATAAAAAAAAAAGAATGTACAAATGTTAATAATTGATTTGATTTATCAAAAAAAAAAATTATTCCCTTCGGGACTTTTTTATTCTCATGTTCATAACTAAACCTAAACATAAAAAAAATGCTGGCCTTATAATGAAGAAAGCGGCCTCTTTCAAAATAGATAATTTCAGGGCTGCTGGGTCAGGGGTACCAGGGGGGTACTTTGACTAAAAGTTGTTACATGATACTCAGGTGACCTATAAGGCCCGTGGGCCTCTTGTTATAATTAAGAATCTAACATTCCCTAGGGAATCTAACATTCCCTAGGATGCTTTCTTTTTTTATTTTGTCAGAAATTATGCATCAAAACCATTGAATGTAATAAAGACACAACCTTACCAATACGTAATATCGCGACTACCAATAAGTACCTCAGAGAAGAGGATTTTCAAAGAATTCATGTATTTTCACTTTATAATCAAAAGAGCCCCCCCCCCCCCCCCCCACACAAGAACCCCTGGGGCTTTAAAATTCACAATTTTGGTAGAGGCACTCTTGCTCATTATTATAACTATGCACTTATTTAGTTTATTTAATACCTAGGAGCAGAGAGGAAGACTTTCAAAGAATTCATGTATTTTCACTATATAATCAATTGATCGAGCCCCGCCCTAACACAAGAACCCCTGACCCCAGGGCCATGAATTTCATAATTTTGGTAGCGGCACTCATGCTCATCAAAACTATGCACTTATTTAATCTATTTAATACCTAGGAGCTATATAATCAATAGAGCCCCGCCCTAACACCAGAACCCCCGACCCTGGGGCCATAAAATTCACAATTTTGGTAGAGACACTCTTGCTCATCATAACTACATTGTATGTACTTAGTTTATTTAATACCCAGGAGCAGAGAAGAAGATTTTCAAAGAAATAATGCATTTTCACTGTATACTTACATGGTGTATTTAGCCCCGTCCTAGCACTAGAACCCCTGACCCCAGGACCATAAATTTCACAATTTTGGTAGAGGACTCAATGCTGATTACAATCATGCAAACAGTTTGACTGCTTGATGTCCAGGTGTAAAGAATATTTTTAAAGATTGCATTTGTTTTAGTGGTTTTGGCCCCACCCTTCAGGCCCCAGGGGGGCAGGGATCATAAAATTCACAATTTTTGTTCCCCTTCACACATAGATGCTTTGTGCCAAATTTGGTTGAAATTGGTTCAGTGGTTGCAGAGAAGAAGCTGAAAATGTTCAAATGTTAACGCACGACGACGGACAAAAACGGATAGCAATAGGTCACCTGAGTTTACTCAGGTGACCTAAAAATGTAACAACCCTAACAAAAAATACTATAGTAAACTATAGTTAACTTTAGTTTAATATAGTTTACTATAGTTTACTATAGTAAATCAGAGTGTCAAAGTTTTTCAAAGTGACAAAGTTTTTGCCAAAGTTTTTCAAAGTGTCAAAGTTTTCGCCAAAGTTTTTCAAAGTGTCAAAGTTTTTCAAAGTGTCAAAGTTTTTGTCAAACTTTTTCAAAGTATCAAAGTTTACGATGAACTTTTTCTAAGTATCAAAGTTTTCACAAAAGTTTTTCAAAGTGTCAAAGTTTTCGATAAAGTTTTTCAAAGTGTCAAAGTTTCTGATGAAGTTTTTCGAAGTGTAAAAGTTTCCGATAAAGTTTTTCAAAGTATCAAAGTAAAGTTTTTCAAAGTGTAATAGTTTTTTTTTTAAATTTTTCTAAGTATCAAAGTTTTCGATTTTTTCAGAGTATCAAAGATTTCGTAATCCATAAACTTTTTCAAAGAATCAAAGTTTACGATAAACTTTTTCTTAGTATCAAAGTTTTCGATAAAATTTTTCTAAGTATCAAAGTTTTCGATAAAGATTTTCAAAGTGTCAAAGTTTTCGATAAAGTTTTTTAAAGTGTCAAAGTTTTCACCAAAGTTTTCAAAGTGTCAAAGTTTTCAAAGTGTCAAAGCTTTAGCCAAAGTTTTTCAAAGTGTCAAAGTTTTCGCCAAAGTTTTTCAAAGTGTCAAAGTTTTCGTCAAAGTTTTTCAAAGTGTCTAAGTAATCACTATAGTAAATCAAAGTTTTCAAAGTGTCAAAGTTATCACTATAGTTAACTATAGTAAACTATAGTTAACTTACTATTGTTAACTATAGTATTTTTTGTTAGGGAATTTACGATAAGCTCCTTCCAAAAATTTATTAGACTGTTTCAGCGAATGTTTAGCAAGGTTACCACCAGGATTTTTTACTTATCTGTCCTTATAAATGCTACAATGATCAATCATGCATTGTATTGAATAGCACATTTGCCCCCGTCCAGCAGACGTTTCCTACCTCCATCGCGAAAGAGTTCCGCAAAGTTAAGTAATCGCGATATCAAGTACATGTATTACTTATCATTTATTAGGTGTGTTAACATTTCAGCTTCTTCTCTGCAACCACTTAACCAATTTCAACCAAATTTGGCACAAAGCATCTATGGGTGAAGGGGAACTCGTGGACATCAAGCAGTCAAACTGTTTGCATAATTGTAATTAGCATCGAGTCCTCTACCAAAATTGTGAAATTCATGGCCCTGGGGTCAGGAGTACGAGTGCTAGGGCATGGCTAAATATGTATATAGTGAACATGCATTATTTTTTTGAAAATCTTCTCTGCTCCTGGGTATTAAAGCCGCTTCATCCGAAACAGGCACATATTATCTTTAACAATAACAGTATGTCATTACATAGATAATATATAAAAATTAATTATAAGATTGATTTAATAGTTTATTACAACAATCCTTACATGGAAAACATAGACAAAAAAAAACCTTGTTGACAAACAGCAGTTCCTGACGGGAAGTTAAGATCTGTTCTGAAGTCACCTTTGAAAAAAATACTTTTATCGGATATATCTAATTATGAAAAGAATTCAATCCCGAGTATTTTTTTCAATTAGTAGAATCCTAAGTCATGATAAATCTTTTAAAAATTAAGGAATTAATTAAATATAATTCATAGTAATTTTTATATTAATATGCATATTTACAGAATAAAGGAAAAAAGGGGGTTTAGTAACGCAGGCTAGATATTGCCTGTGTACACTTTGTTGTGGAAAAAATGCTCGGGTTTGTTCTTCACGAGTTATACATGTAAGTGATAAATTTAATTTTTCGAAGATGACCACGCAATGTCAACAAAGGATTATTTATTGTGTGATCTAACAAAAATTATTTTTTTTAACTTTTGAATTTTGATATCTTTAAAACGAAAAAGACTTCGGGGATATAAATTGACAAAAGTTTAAATAATTTATGGACAATTATTTTTCAAGAAGAAAAATGAATATATTTTTTAGCGATTAGAATCGGACCAAGTGGCTTTAAATAAACCAACTAAGTATATAGTTATGATGAGCAAGAGTGCCTATACCCAAACTGTGAATTTTATGGCCCCAGGGTCAGGGGTTCTGGTGTTAGGGTGCGGCTCTTTTGATTATATATAGTGAAAATGCATTATTTCTTTGAAAATCTTCTTCTCTGCCCCTGGGTATTAAATAAACTAACTAAGTGCATACTTATGATGAGCAAGAATGCCTCTACCAAATTGTGAATTTCATGGCCCCAAGGTCAAGGGTTCTGGTGGGGCTCTATTGATAATATAGTGAAAATACATGATTTTTTCGAAAATCTTCTTCTCTGCCCCTGGGTATTTAATAAACTAACTAAGTGCATAGTTAAGATGAAGACAAATAAAAACTTTTATGTGCAAAATCTTATTTAGCAAACGTACAAAATCAATGAAATTATTCCATCGGTTGAAATATTTGGAGTATTTAAGGTAGTTCATCCTCCATTGCCTCGACTTGAAACAATGCATATTCGATATGAATTGAAAGAAGAAGTAAAAGTTCAACTCATGATATGTAAAACTGAGATGTTATATATTCTTTATATGTAACTTCGCACAAAAACTTACCATATATTTATTCATATTCAATTCCTCATGACCTACCCCTGTTATCGAACTAACCATCTTTACGATTCGGGATCTTCAAAATATGATTTGCCTTATGAGGGTCATCGGTCAACAGTCACGAACAAACTAACACCATTGACGTTCACCAGTGGCATATGAACAAATTCCTGCATCTTTCCCAGTATGGTCTAAACTAATCATTGATTCCTTACTTCCTTGATATACAAAAAAACGGTGAAATTATAGGCAAACACTTAAGGAATCTCGCGTAACACGGTCTTTTGTTTCTTCGAACTGCTGTTTTTCGTAATTTTTTTATAATTTGCTTGTTGATTTTCATGGCTTTTAGATGGTTCAGAGATAAGTAATTTTAGATTCGGTGAAGTTTTAAGTTATATTCGGCTTAATAATCTTGATTGCTTTCATTTCAATTGTTTTTCTGAATTGCTCGCATTTTAATTTTGCAAAGATCAAACTTAACTTGTTCTTTTTCATAACATACCACAAAATCGACATTTCATTGTGTTGTCTTTAATTTTGTTCTCAATTGCATCCAGAGAGCCATTTAAAGTGAGATGTGGAAGTAGTTCACAGATATATAGGATAAACGTTCCTTTTGAAAAAATTATCGATTTGTAAACTCTTGACATTTTACTCACAAACTAAATAAATAAATCAAGCATTTGTATGTTAAGTTCGTGAGTAAAATGTCAAGAGTTTTTTCAACTCATTTTTTTTTTTCACAAAGAATTTTTTATGTTCATAATTCCAATTTGCGTTTACATTTAAACAAAAATAATCTTCACCCTATGCGGGTCTCCCTGCTTTCGTCCTTAACTAAAAGTTGACGAACGCGTAGGAATACATCTTATGAAAAAATAATTTCTAAGTGCTAGATTTAATAACCAAACAATAACAAAAACTATTTGAACTTTGACTTTATAATTTATGCAATAATTCAATAAAATATATGTTGGGTTATTTTTTTTTTATTTATTTATTTTTTTTTTTTTTTGCGTTCGAACAAAGTTTTATACTAGGAAGTATGACAATGTTTTTTTTCCATACATTTATTCAAATATGAGCCAGGATTTATAATTACCCCTACAACCCAACCTGACTAGGGGGTATGGGGTGTTATAACTTATATCACAGTCACTCACCACTCCAAATCCGGACGAATTAATGTAGATTCCCTGCTTATTTGGAGACTTCGATTGTTAGGTCACCTGAGTAAACTCAGGTGACCTATTGCTATCCGTTTTCGTCCGTCGTCGTCCGTCGTTCGTCGTTCGTCGTCCGTCGTGTGTTAACATTTGAACATTTTCAGCTTCTTCTCTGCAACCACTGAACCAATTTCAACCAAATTTGGCACAAAGCATCTATGGGTAAAGGGGAACACAAATTGTGAATTTCATGATCCCTGCCCCCCTGGGGCCTGAGAGGTGGGGCCAAAACCACTAAAATTAATGCAATCTTTAAAAATCTTCTTCTTTACTCCTGGACATCAAGCAGTCAAACTGTTTGCATGATTGTAATCAGCATTGAGTCCTTTACCAAAATTATGAAATTCATGGCCCTGGGGTCAGTGGTTCTATTGCAAGGGCGGGGCTAAATAAGTATATAGTGAAAATGCATTATTTCTTTGGAAATCTTCTTCTCTACTCCTGGGTATTAAATAAACCAACTAAGTACATAGTTATGATGAGCAAGAGTGCCTCTACCAAAATTGTGAATTTTATGGCCCAAGGGTCAGGGTTTCTGGTGTTAGGGCGGGGCTCTATTGATTATATATAGTGAAAATACATGATTTCTTTGAAAATCTTCTTCTCTGCCCCTGGGTATTAAATATACTAACTAAGTGCATAGGAATGATGAGCATGAGTGCTTCTACCAAAATTGTGAATTTTATGGCCCCAGGGTCAAGGGTTCTGGTGTTAGGGTGGGCACTATTGATTATATAGTGAAAATACATGAATTCTTAGAAAATCTTCTACTCTGCTCCTAGGTATTAAATAAACCAACTAAGTGCATAGTTATGATGAGCAAGAGTGCCTCAACCAAAATTGTGAATTTTATGGCTCAAGGGTTCTGGTGTTAGGGCGGGGCTCTATAGATTATATATAGTAAAAATACATGAATTCTTTGAAAATCTTCTTCTCTGCTCCTAGGTATTAAATAAACTAACTAAGTGCATAGTTATGATGAGCAAGAGTGCTTTTACCAAAATTGTGAATTTTATGGTCCCAGGGTTTCTGGTGTTAGGGCAGGGCTCTATTGATTATATATTGAAAATACATGATTTCTTTGAAAATCTTCTTCTCTGCTCCTAGGAATTAAATAAACTAAGTACATAGTTATGATGAGCAAGAATGCCTCTTTTAAAATTATGAATTTATGGCCCCAGGGTCAGGGGTTCTGGTGTTCGGTGGCGGGGCTCAATTGATTATATAATGAAAATACATTAAATCTTTGAAATTTTTTTTCTTTGTCTCTGGGTATAAAGCAGATGAACTACCTTTATAGTTATGATGAGCAAGGGCCCTAATCTTGCAGAATTGTGAATTTCAATGCCCCAGGGTCTGGGGTGGGGTGGGGGCTCTACTTATATACTGAAAATGAATTTATTGTTTGAAATCTGCTCTTTTGTATTTATAGAACATTTATTTATTTTTTGATAATAAGGGTGCTTTTTTGAAATTTGTGCAATATGTGGACCTAGGGTCATGGGTTTATGTCACAGTGTTAGGGGCACTACTGGTTAGTTGGAATGCATTTTTGTTCCCCTACCCTGCATATGGGTATTCAGTAACCAAGCTAAGCAACTGCTAAGTGTATTGTTATGATGATCAATGGTGCCTCTTTCAAAATTGTGAATGTCATATAGCATCTGGCTTAAAATATGAATCAAATTCAATAACTGGAAAATTGTTGCATAATGCTCAGGTGACCTATTAAAGGCCCGTGGGCCTCTTGTTGACTAAATGTTTGAGTGGACGAAATCAGACATGGAGGTAAGCATGTTTTTTTTTCTACGCTTGCAACATTACTAATAACAGCTGATGACATGTTTCTGTTCTGTGCTCCGGCGACGGCAGTACGACTTCAGTGATTCCTCCTTCTTGGGATCAGACAATAACACAGGCTAGTTCGGTAGACCAGCATCGCTCATTTCTGTGATCGAAGTTGAACGGATAGAATGTGCAGTGAATCTAGTGCTCCCAGCGTTCTAGCAAATATCTGGCATGGATGTGGTGAATTCCGAGGGTTAACTGAGGTGACTGTATACCATACTGATTACTAAAAAGGATTTAGTTGATTCTCCACGTAAAGCATCTCGTGCACATTCATTAAAGAGTGACACAGCTACTAGGTCAGTTTTATATAAATAGCAAAGCCATTTTGTGTCTTATTAATTCAAAAACATCCTTAGGAAGTGTAGATTTAAGTTTGTTTAAATACCACCACCCCCTTCTTCCACGGTACCAACTTTTATATTTTAACTTTTCAAAACTGAACTGATATTTGCTCTTACCTAGCCACGTGCTATGGCCCATGAACCTCTTGTTTTCTTAGAAATTTTGCACCAAAACCATGGAATGCAATAAAGAAGCAATATTACCAATTATATATACATTTATTCATTTATGTTGTATACAAAACTAAACAATACAAAATGGTCCGGTTTTCTTAGAAATTTTGCACCAAAATCATTGAATGCAATAAAGAAACGATATTACCAATTATATATACATTTATTCATTTATGTTGTATACAAAACTAAACAATAAAAAATAGCCATATGATAAAGACAAATACAAACATTTATGCGCAAATCTTTTTTTTCACACAAACAAAATCAATTAAATTATTCCATCGGTTGGAGAATTTTCATATGTGAGTGAATTACAAATAGTATTTAAGATAGTTCATCCTCCATTGTCTCGACTTTTAACGATGCATATTCGAAACGAATTTGAAGAAGAATTAAATTTCAACTCGTGATATGTAAACCTGAGATTTTATAAATTCCTTATATATAATTTCCCACAAGAGTTCTTGCCTTATCTGTATTCATATCCTCATGACCTACCTTGTTATCGAAATAAACCCCTCATACGTTTCGGGATCCTCAAATATGATTTGCCGTATGAGGGTCATCGATCACCAGTGACGTATGAACAAATCCCTGCATCTTTCCTTACCTCCTTGATATACAAATATCGGTGAAATAAGGCCAACATTCAAGGAATCTAATTTGCGTAAAATACTCTTTTTCTTCGAACTGCTGTTTTCCGTAATTTTTTTTTCAAAGTTTGCTTTTCGATTTTCATGGCTTTTACATGGTTAAGAGAAAAGTTATTTTAGATTCGGTGACGCTTAGTTAAATTTGGCTTCATTTTCTTGGCTGCTTTCAATTGAATTGTTCTTCTGAAATGCTCTCATATTAATTTTACAACGATCACCCTTAACTTGTCTTTCATATCTTACCACAAATTGGACATTTAATTGTGTTGACATTGCCAGGGGGTGGGTGGGTTCGAACCTCTTTCAGTACCAATTTTTTCCCCCAAATAGCAGAACTTTATCCATTTTTTTTACCTATACTGCAATGTGTCTGTGGAAAGGGGGGGGGGGGGGGGGGGGAGAGGACTAACCCTACGCTGCAATGTTCGATGCCTATACAAGTCTATCTTTGGAAAAAAAAGGGGGGCACAATGCATTTCAGATTAAAACATTTTTAACATAAAAAAAAATAACCCACATAAGGCACATTTTTTCTTCTATCAATTAAAGTTGTGAGTTTTTAGCTCTACTGGTCAGAGACCAGAAGAGCTTATGCGATAGTAATGCGTTCGGCGTCCCTCCGTCTGTCTGTCTGTCTGTCCGTCTGTCTGTAAACAATTTTTCAAAATGCTACTCCTCCTACAGTTTTGGTCTGATTTCAGTATTACTTAGCACACAAGTAGAATACACTAAGATACATAATTCTGTATATCGGTTTTTGATTTCGATGAACGGTGTTGCCGTGGTTACTAAAAATAGAAATTTCAGTGAAATTCTTTCAAAATGCTACTCCTCCTACAGTTTTGGTCTGATTTCAATATAACTTGGCACACAAGTAGACTACACTAAGATACATAATTCTCTTTATCGGTTTTTGATTTCAATGAACGGTGTTGCCGTGGTTACTAAAAATAGAAATATCTGTAAAATTGTTTCAAAATGCTACTGGCTACAGTTTTGGTCTGATTTCAATATAACTTGGCACACAAGTAGACTACACTAAGATACATAAAGAGACTTTATCAACGATCATTATTCTATTTATTGCTGTTGTAAAGTTTCATATCCCAGCTGCTTAAGTACTTTTCTCTTCCTTTGTTATAAGTTCAAACCAGTAGAGCTTCAGTCTCGACAGAGACTTCTGGTTTAAATATGTGTTATATTGCTGGCATTTTCAATTCTTTTCCTTACGTTTAGTCTGTCGATGATCTTACTAATACATTACGTATTTTCACACAAGACAATGTGAAGATAATGTATATCTATACAAACAACAAAAAAAATTTGTCTACGCAGTCTACAGTTTGACAGAACGTAAAACAAACAGCGACATCACTTTGGTACCGACTTTTTCCGATAGTTCACTTCACTGTAACCACCACGTTGAACCTCCAAGTTTATTGGCTCTAATGAATAATTAAAACAATATATAATAAGTCATGTCTTCATATGACCTCACTATAGAAAATTAATGGGAACAAGCAAATTCAAAGAATTCGCTTTCGGTGTCTTTTTGGGTGATATGTCATTTTTAGCTCTACTGGTCAGAGACCAGAAGAGCTTATGCGATAGTAATGCGTCCGTCTGTCTGTCTGTCCGTCTGTAAACAATTTTTCAAAATGCTACTCCTCCTACAGTTTTGGTCTGATTGAAGTATAACTTGGCACACAAGTAGACTACACTAAAATACATAATTCTGTGTATCGGTTTTTGATTTCGATGAACGGTGTTGCCTTGGTTACTAAAAATAGAAATTTCTGGGAAATTATTTCAAAATGCTACTCCTCCAACACAATTTTTCTGATTTCAATATAACTTGGCACACAAGTAGACTACACTAAGATACATAATTCTGTATATCGGTTTTTGATTTCGATGAACGGTGTTGCCGTGGTTACTAAAAATAGAAATTTCTGGGAAATTATTTCAAAATGCTACTCCTCCTACAGTTTTGGTCTGATTTCAATATAACTTGGTACACAAGTAGACTACACTAAGATACATAATTCTGTGCATCGGTTTTTGATTTCGATGAATGGTGTTGCCGTGATTACTAAAAATAGAAATTTCTGGGAAATTATTTCAAAATGCTACTCCTCCTACAGTTTTGGTCTGATTTCAATATAACTTGGCACACAAGTAGATTACACTAAGATACATAATTCTGTGTATCGGTTTTTGATTTCGATGAACGGTGTTGCCGTGATTACTAAAAATAGAAATTTCTGGGAAATTATTTCAAAATGCTACTCCTCCTACAGTTTTGGTCTGATTTCAATATAACTTGGCACACAAGTAGACTACACTAAGATACATAATTCTGTGTATCGGTTTTTAGCTCTACTGGTCAGAGACCAGAAGAGCTTATGCGATAGTAATGCGTCCGGCGTCCGTCCGTCTGTCTGTCTGTCCGTCTCTCTGTAAACAATTTTTCAAAACGCTACTCCTCCTACAATTTTAGTCTGATTTCAGTATTACTTGGCACACAAGTAAACTACACTAAGATACATAGAATAGTGCATCGGTTTCTAATTTTGATGAACGGTGTTGCCATGGTTACTAAAAATGGAATTTTCTGTGAAATTCCTTAAAAACGCTACTCTTACAGTTTTGGTCTGATTTCAATATAACTTGGCACACAAGTAGACTACACTAAGATACATGGAATAGTGCATTGGTTTTTTATAACGAAGAACGGTTTTGCCATGGTTACTAAAAAAAGAATATTTTTTGTGAAACTCCTTTAAAACGCTACTCCTTCTACAGTTTTGGTCTGATTTCAAAATAAGTTGGCACACAAGTAGACTACACAAAGATACATAAAATAGTGAAATGGTTTTTGATAAGTACAAACCAGTAGAGCTACAGTCTCGACAGAGACTGGTTGATTTCGTTGAACGGTGTTGCCGGGGTTACTAAAAATAGAAATTTCTGGGAAATTATTTCAAAATGCTACTCCTCCTACAGTTTTGGTCTGATTTCAATATAACTTGGCACACAAGTAGACTACACTAAGATACATAATTCTGTTGATTGGTTTTTGATTTCGATGAACGGTGTTGTCGTGGTTACTAAAAATAGAAATTTCTGTGAAATTATTTCAAAATGCTACTCCAAATACAGTTTTAGTCCTGATCATAATATAATGTGGCATGCAAGTCAGGGATCATTATTCTATTTATTGCTGTTGAAAAGTTTCAGTTCCCAACTGCTTTTAAGTACTTTTCTCTTCCTTTGCTAGAATTACAAACCAGTAGAGCTTCAGTCTCGACAGAGACTTCTGGTTTATTACATTTCTGGTATCCAATAAAAAGTCTTCCTACAAAGAATACATATATGTGAAATATGAAAGTCCTAGTACCTACCATTCAAAAGTTTTGGCCAAAGTCAAAGTTTGGAATTTTTGTGTAAAATTGGGTCAAACTCCAAGGTCAAAGTCAAAAGGTCAGATTTGGCTAACCTAAAAATGCATTAACTGTTAATAACAGTTTAACTGCTTGATCACTGGCTATTGTATCTTTTTTCAGCTTTTAAAATAGTTAAAAATATACTGACACTCAAAAGAAACGCAACACTCTATTTTAGGGGGAAATAATTATGTACAGTAAAGAATTTTGTATCTTAAAATTACGAATATCTTCAATTTAGTAACCATCAGTAAATTAACGGTTGAATAATTTCCAAACCATAACCGGAAGTCAAGTTTTAGTCTGCTTAACGGAAATCGAAAATTGCATGTTTAACAAAACATTTGGCAATTTTATAGTCTTAAGGGTTTTTTACTGTTCATCAGAAGTAATGCAGCAATATTTTAACCAGAAGTCTCTGTGGAGACTGTAGCTCTACTGGTTTGTACTTATCAAAAACCATTGCACTATTTTATGTATCTTTGTGTAGTCTACTTGTGTGCCAACTTATTTTGAAATCAAACTAAAACTGTAGAAGGAGTAGCGTTTTAAAGGAATTTCACAGAAAATTCTATTTTTAGTAACCGTGGTAACACCGTTCATCGAAATCAAAAACCAATGCAATATTCTATGTATCTTAGTGTAGTCTACTTGTGTGCCAAGTTATATTGAAATTAGACCAAAACTGTAGATGGAGTAGCGTTTTTAAGGAATTTCACAGAAAATTCTATTTTTAATAACCATGGCAACACTGTTCATCAAATTGAACTACAATTTTAACCAACTGCATTTGTTGTACACAACTGAAGAATGTAAATAGAATTTATTTCCAAATCCTTCCACTTGTGTTCATACATCTTAAAATTATTTCCTTCAATGCGTTCAATAGTAATATCTCTTGAGGACTTGTTAACAATGGTTTCATATGTCATGTCCAAATCTGGAGTAAGGACAGACCACTCAAGTAGAGCAGAAGATTCAAATTCTTTAAAGCCGCATTAGCTGCCAAATAAACAATCGCAGATACCATTTTTTAATTCATATACTTACACAGCATCATTTATAATCGTGTTTCATCACAATACTAGTTTGAATATAAAACTTCAAAGCTCTCTAGATTTTTCTTGAACCTCGCTGATTCGTTTAGTTTCGTGCTGGACGTCATAGCTGATTAGTTTTCGATTGATACTCCGAAGATTACCGAAACGCACCACGTGACAAGTGACCTCAGCATCATTCGATCAAACATGGATTCCGAGGTAAGCACATGGAAGTCAACAATCATTTATTTTCTTTGGATATGTCAATTTATTTTCATAACTAATGAAATTTGGTACGACATGAGTGCGAGCTCCTCTCATAATGAAAAAAATAATTAATTCAAGCCAAGAAATTGCATTATATTACTTTGGATGTGATTGGGGTCCCGTAAAGGGTTTTTGAGAAAAAAAAAACATCAAACGTGCAGAGAGATGGGGCCTTGAATGACGATTTATTCATTTATTATCATTAAGCTTTTATTACAAAAAAAAAAAAAAAAAAAACGTTTTCATCATCGATCAACATTTTGCGGGTGCCTTCACAGCACAACATTTCCACAGAAGTCGGCAGTTTTATCAATAAACAAAGCTCACAGGTAGCCTAACGTTTACATTGGTTTATTGATAAAATTGCCGACTCCTGTGGACATTTCTTATTATTATAAATAGAATAAAATTATCCAATGGTATGCAAGTAAAAAAAACAGTTATATTGAGGATACATATATCGTCTTTATTGGTCCCTAATTTTTTATTTTTTATTTTTTTTAAATATATATATGTTATGAAGGGGAGGGTGTGAGACTAACGCTCGTTTTCTTTAGGCTAACTATGTATTTGATGTTTTATTTTTAAGGATACGAGCAGATCAAGGTCTGCGTCGCCAGAAAAAGGGTCTATCCAAAGAAACCGGTATTCAGTTGGAGGAAGAGGGCAGGGACAAAAAGGAAGAACAAGGCAGGGACAAAGAAGAGGGTTGTCAATGCGCAATGGACATGGTAGACAACAGGATCTGACTAATAGAACTGCCATGGCAGAGATCAGAGAAACAGATGTTCAAGTAAGAATCACTACATTTGAATTTTTATTTTTTCAATATTCATGATATTGATCTACATTTGAAAAATATCACCAAATCTGTCTCTTCTAATCTACCTGTAGGAACGGATAAATACTTAGACCCCAGAGCAGCTGCGTGGATTAGTCATGAGAATGTATCAGAGACAGCCCTCATTTGTATTGGATATAATTGATGCTCATACAACAAATGACAATAGCAACAGGCCTGGCAGTTCCTGTGTTAATGTTCCAGTCTGGTGTCCATGCACTTTCTGTCGTGAGATGCCAGTAGACACAGAGAAAGTTCGCTGTAATAAGACACCCTCAAACTATCATTTCAGACTAAGAGTAAGTTTTGAAGTATCCTGGGTAGAGTGGAGTGTACATTTTTTCGAGTACCTTCAGTTTGAAAAGCCTTAAAATTTAACAAAACCTAATTTGTTGACAAATGGCTTAATGTAATTCCGAGTGATCATCAATAAGAGTTTAGCCTTTCCTTTTCCTAAATGTGAACTAATCATTTGCAGGATTTTGACATCATAGTACTGGATGAGTTGGTATTAGAAGTTGCAAGACGTATGCGAGAAGACATGCTGGTTGAAGCCAGAGACCAAAATTTAAACAGGGCAAACCGTTACGCTGCTTATAGACAATACATTCTTTGGATCCATGGCCATCTTGGAGCAGGGAATAGAAGGGTCATCCCAAGTTGTGTTATTTGGCGCATAAGAGATAAATATCCTGATCCATTTGGACACTATGTTGGATTTATTGATGGTAGACTTGGCTAAATAATACACGGACACTTTTTATTCATTATTGGCTAAATTAAAATCTGTATCTAGACACATTTGTCTTATCTGTATATGAATTTCATATCAATTAAATTAGAAACTACACTTATCTTGATACAAAAGTACAATTAAATCAAGTTTCCCTACTATGAATCCTATGATAGTGCTTGAACACAAAATTTAAAAAAAAATTTAATTGTTAACTTTTTTTTAAAACTAGAAATTACTCCTAAGATGTCTCCCATTTTTATCCATCTCACTAAAACCAAGGGATATATAAAGCAAAAAACTTGATGGAAAAAAGCTATTCTTAGCATTAAGGTCACAGTCCAGGTCACAAGGTCATTGACCTTGGTGTAATTTGAAAGAGCTTGATTAGTGGAGTATGCTTACAAAATATAAAATCTCAATCTTTCATGGTTCAAAAGTTATAGTGAGGGTTCAAAAAAGCTATTTTCAGCATAAAGGTCACAGTCAAGGTCACAAAGTCATTGAACTCAGTGTCATTTGAAAGAACCTGATTAGTGGAGTATGCATACCAAATATGAAGTCTCTATATTTCATGGATTCAAAAGCTATGGCGAAGGTTAAAGTTTGCAGAAAAAAAGCTATTTTTAGCCTATAGGCACAGTTAATTTAAAAGAGCTTAATTAGTGGAGTTTGCGTGCTAAATATGAAGTTTCTATCTTTTATGGTTCAAAAGTTATGGTGAAAGATCAAGTTCGAAACAAACAGAACGAAAACAATATACGCTCTGGATCTATGGATCTGGGCACATATCCAATCAAATCATGGGAATTACATTATACTAGGGATATGAAAATTTTCAATTATTTATATCTGATAGGAGTATTCAAATTTATTAGAATATTTGATAAAATGAATACGACTTGTACACATTATAAAATATATATCTTCAATCTCTTGTCAACCAGTATATCTTTTAACATGATTTTGGATTCCCTTTACCAATCGAAAACTTGTGCAGAGTTTGATCGAAATTTGCTCTGTGGTTCAGAAGATGGAATTGTAAAAGCTCATTTGAGACTTTGGCTCAGGTTAACTTATAACAAAACTTTGGGGTCTGACATAAGAAACAATTTCACACATTTGGTACCAGTGTTGATTCTCATCAGTATTTGAAAACTTTCACATTCAATGAAAACAGCTGTACTATGGGTAAATATATTGCTAAACACTATGAGGATATACTTTCAGAATTTATTTTACATTTTTCATAATATGAATTCAAAATCTTTTTCCTGCTCAGCTCTAAAAGTTATAGTTGGTACAATCATAGCTTTGAATATTTGAAACATAGCACTAAAAGACAAGCAACCTACATTTCTGCAAAGTTTATAAAACATTTCTTAAGCATCACATCCTTACAATGCTAAATTGTTCACTGTTTTAGTCCAAGCAAGTTAAAAGCAAACACAAGTCTTAGATACAACTTTCATCTGTTTACCCTAAAAGCATAATTTTTACAGAACCTCAAATAACTTCAAACTACATAAACAATAGAACCTCAAATTACTTCAAAGTAAATAAACAATAATTTTTCATTGGCCTTGATGAAAATTCTAAACTGGTCTTAAAAATCTTTGCAGATCACATACATTATTTTCAAATCTTTCACAAACAAAACTGGTTTGTTACATTTGGAAATTGCTCATTAATAAATATAAGAATGATATGTTTTCTTCATAACTTGCTCACCAGATCAAGTGCTCAGTTATCCCAATAATCGATAGTTTTATCCGGATCCTCTTTTATGGACCTTGACTTTTGTTCTAAGGCAATTTGTAGTGTTGGAGGTGGGGGAACACATGTAATGTTTTTGGCAATTCTTCTAGGATCATCAGCTTCGAGAACCACATTGGCATTCATACCAACATTATCATCTATTCTCATCTGGATAATATTGCGCACAATGCCAGGAAGATGAGGATATGTCTTTTTTTCTTTCACTGACTGGACAGACCATCTGGCTGATTTTTTGTTGAAAGTTCTTTTCCATCGAAGTGTCAAACAAATAAAAACTTGTAATCCAACATGATAAAGTTGCATATACAGTGTAATTTCATAATCACTTAGCTTGCCTAAGATTTAATTGGTAACCCACTTGGAATTAATGTTTATATCAAGTTATAGTGAGGAATTAGTTTAGCATGATATTTATCCATATTCATATTATAATGCGTATTACTATTATGTTAATATAATCAGCTACCTTGGATTTCCATCGTCTTTGGTAAGGGCTGGTCTACCAATATGAATATTGTGGTCTAAAGCAGCTAAACGATTTCTAGCTCTATACACAGGTGGGCAATAAGAGTGTCTTTTTGATGCATAGGCTAGGATTTCATTTTGGAAGATTTCCAGATCTGCAGTGCTCCTGTGGAAAAAGAATTAAAAGCACATAACTATGAATTCAGAAATGCAGTGAATCAAGAGCAATGCTCAACCAGAATCTTTCTTAAATCACTTTGTTATTTAAATTATAATAAAACGGATCGGTGCGACAATTTCCCAATACACTTACATGTAAATTGGGGCAAAGACATACTTTGTAAAAAATGGTCAATCAATAAGAGACATAATATAGCATTACAAATTAACTGTTCATCTGGAGTTCATTTTTGGTGATTTTTAAAATTATAATTTTGAGGTAAAATTCGAACTATTATTCTTGCAATAAACTTACCGGCAATTTAAATAGTAATGAATACTATTTAATAATCTTGTATTTAGGACAATTCCTCGCAAGGCAATATGAGCATCTGAACCTTTTTCCAGATAACTTTTGTTGCTTTCTGCAGGCAATGGCCCATGGTTGCACTTGTTGTTTTCGAAATCATCACTGTATGACAAGATCCACTGGTGTTCATTTACAACATGCAAAATACCAATCCAGTGACCCTAAAATATATTTTAAAATTAAACACATTTTATCATTTAAAACAAGAGGCCCAAGGGCCACATCACTCATCTGAACACGCTGGCTAAGAAAAAAAAATACAGAAACAAGTTTTTACCATTCAAAAGATTAAATATTAGTGGTCCCCAATACTCCCTCCCCAGAGGGAATGTGCATGATTTGTTTAATCTACAAGATGCTTCTTCATTTCTTGGACTGATCATGGTTTTAGATTTTTTAAAGATTTCTTTCTACAAGTTTGATTTTTTATTGTTTACCCATGACCTACACAAATTTGAATCTAGTCATACACTATCTGACTGTTTCTGAATTAATAAGTATGACTGATCATGGATTACCTGGTCTTGAGAAGAAGGTGTATAAAGTTTTTCGCTATATATTCTTGTGCAATACTAATTGCTTGTCCATTGATGCAGCACCCTCACCCCTGGGGTCATGATTTGAACAAACTTCATCTATCTTTACTATTTGAGGGGAGTTTTGGGATGAAGCTTTACAATGTTATATCAAATGGCAAAGAAAATCCTCACAAACAATCCCCCAACTTAGTTGCAGATGTATAATGGTCACTTTGAACCTACCTAAATGTCTTATCTTTAATTAAACGTACCTTAAATTCTTCAACAGTTGTGCTGATGGAGGCACAGTGCCAGTAGTGATTAACAATGTCTTTTGTCCAGTCGAATAGTTGTTTGTTCTTTTTCCCTTTCTCCTGAGCAACCTGAAAAATAGTTTAACTTGAACATACAAAGTAAGATTGTCTGTTTAACTATTTACTTGAAGGACTTATGTAATAATTCTTGCTTGCACAGATATTAGTAATAAAAGTTCTTAACATACATTTACAAATTTAGGAATCTTTTTCTGCCTGTTTATCATTATAAGCTGTAACCATAGACCCAGATTTTTTCATACTGTTATACCTGAATGATTTTTTTTCCAATATTTTTGGTACCATGCCATATATCCAGCGAATGTTTTATATTGCGATACTGGGGTTTCTCTAGAAGTAAAAATTAAAGAGTCATCAAGATATATTCTTTTTTGATGAAACATGTCATAGAACATGGTTTACATTTTCTACACACGAGTTCTTTTCACAAGACAAGTAGACACAATAATAAACATTACTGTCAAAATCACTGAAGGTTTCAAATTATATTTTGTAAATGAAAGCTAAATTTGACATATAACAAACATAAAACAGCTAGGTTAATTGACCTCAAACACTTCAATGACTAATTTTTAAACTAGAAAAATTGAATGGAAAGAATTGTGTATGTATGCATGATGGTTTTATGAAAAATTATAATTTTATGTTATTTTAATTACATACTCATTAATGCTCCTATCTGAGGATGTGCATCGGTCACAACTTCAACCACGTTCACACCAGCATCTAGTAGAGAATGCAAGCCTTTTTCAAAGCAAGCTTTCTCAAGGTTGGTACTTTTCCCCCCAGTCATTCTTTTATCCATGGTTACAATGCTCAGTATCTTCTTGGTTTCCATTTCCATGAACGTATAGGAACAATATTGTGCAGAGTGACCTGGGCTGTCCATTCTTCCATCACCTAAACATAAATATTAGGATACATGTAGTTTATTGTATCAGTGTTAATTTCAGATCAGATATAATTTAAATTCTTCTAACAAATGAACTATCTATTTTATATAAGATGTCCAGGTTTCAGCAAGTAATATTTACCAAAAACAACAACCTCCTTCCCACGGAACTCTTCCAATACAGAATCAAGATGGCTTGTCCAATGATGGTCTACTGATGGAACAATATATGTACGTTGTATTTTAAAGAATGTTGAGGAACTCAAGATTGGAAGACCCAGTACTTTCGCAAACAAATCTATTTTCTGGAAATTATTTCCCGATAAGACAGTTGCAGAAGCCAAGAGCAAGTCTCCAGTGTGTAGCCGCCTGTTCAAAAGTGGTTGGGAACACCATTTGTTCTGCACATGACCATTTTTGCATACCTTAAAAAATAATCAAGTACCGGTATATATAAATTACAAAAATGCCAAAATACTGTGAATAAATTGACAAAGTCATTCGGAATGTACAAAAATTTCAACCTCCTATCTATAATTTGTCTCATTCCTCTCACTACTATTATATAATTACATGTAATTGTACATGACAACATTTTACTTTTTTAAATGGCATCAAAATCTAAGTCTATGGCCAATCCCATAACCAGAAGTCTCTGACAAGACTGTAGCTCTACAGGCCTGTATCATGACTGTATGTATAACAAAGAAAGGTAACACTTGGATTTGATTGATTGTTTGTATGTTGTTTTACACTCATATAAAGATGTCACCATACAGCAGTGAAGAGCTTCTACATGTAATTTTGACCTTTACTCAGCACTCAGGGCCATTGAGCAGTGAGGGATCTTTATCGTGCCGACATTTACCATGACACAGAGTATTCAAAGTGCCGATGGTGAAGGAGTACTGTAGTTGCTGCCCATTTTTTATTGACTTAGGTCATTCACGGTCTAGATTTGATCTCACGGTCTCTTGATTACGGGGCGAAAGCTCTACCAACTAAGCTACCATGAACGGTCACTTGAGATTTGAAAATTTGAAACAAGCAGAAATAAAAAGAATTATGTATCTTCCAAAAGTGTTGATATACAGATTGATGGATGAATAGACATTGTGATATCTACATGTATATACAGAACCACATTTTAATTTCTTCAGTAATGAAATATATAGCTACATGTATCTATAACTAACCCATGTTAAGTATAGGGCAGATCCAACATTATCTGTTTTTAAGGTAACTTCACTATGGCAATCTGACAGGGTACAGGTTTGTCTAACATTAGTATGAGCCAGCTTCAGAAGACAATCCATATATACAAGATAAGGTCTGTCTGACATAAATGCATCTATATTCGTTGCATCTATTCTTCGTATGCCTGGACCCATATCAACAGCTGGTTCATCTGACCCATCTTTTTCATTCATATCAGCACCTTCATCTTCTTCTTCTTCAATATTGACAGTTGTATTTGGTCTTAAATTAAAAGAAAAAAATTAAATTAATGAAATAATTTTCAATTTACTGCCCCCTTCCCCCATGAAAACAAAAAAAATATATCAACAAATATTGACATGTTCATAAACATGATGAGTAAAATCTATTACAGGTATTGTTTTAATTAAATTTTCTTTACTTTTCATCATTTTTTTTAGATATTGGCTTCTCTAAAATTGTATATTTTTGATCAATTAATTGTTTATACATGTATAATAATTGGTCCAAGTTGGTTGCATTTGTGTCTCACACTCAATAAATAATATTCACAAGTTTGTTTCACATCAATAAATCCACTCAGAGTAATCATCAACAATTTCATTAAATGTGATGATGTCACAAATATTGAGGTAATACCCAGCATTAAAAAAGAAATTTTCTAGTAGTAAAGTGCATTAGGTTAATTCAACTTACTGTAAAGTAATATCAAAGCTTGGCACATACTCGTCATCTGATGACTGGTAAGACATCTCAGCATTTTCAGATATATCAATAGTAAGTCTGTAAAAAAAAAAGAACTTGTAGCAATATTTTTATTTCTCAAATCTTTCACACACACAATATAATTCACAATGAAAGGTGATAATCTGAAGAAAGATCCTGTAATTTTTGTTTGTTTGTACTACATGTATATGTTGTTTAACGTCCCTCTATATAATTTTTCACTCATATGAAGATGCCATCACTTGCCGGCATAGAGCCTCAAATTTAGTCCTAGCTACCCACAGCACTTATAGCCATTTAGCAGTGAGGGATCTTTTTTGTGCCAGCACCTATTGCCACACAGGGCCTCGGTTTATATGGTCTCATCTGAAGGACCGGTCTTCATGTACCACAGTGGGATTCAAACAAGCGACATAAGGATCAACTTAGAAATTAATTTAACAAAGCTGACAATATAATCCTCTGACGCAGGAATTATTTCTTCAATAATATATCTCTTTCTTTACATTTTGACAATCTTCCTTTAAAAAACTCATGTAGCCTTTGTATTTTGCAGAAAATAGTTAAAAGAAATATAGTCCTTTTTTTGTCCATTCATTGATATACATTATATCCACTTCACAGAAAAGTATATGGACCTCACGCAACACCGTTAGGCTCATGTGAGATCGATATGCTTTTCTGTGAAGTCGATATATCTATGGATTGACGTCATGATAGGGCTATATTTGTATAATATAAAACATTGTATAGTGTTCTAAAAGTTCATAAATATGTCAAAATTAATTGATACTTACTCAAACGGGTTGATGAAACTGCTGGATTTGTCCACGTTTAGTTTTTTATCTGACCTTAAGCCATGGAAGTCCTCAACACTAGACATTTCAGATTCTCTAAAAGTGATTACCCAAACACTGTTAACAAATTATTCTTACTTGTTATAACATTACTTTTTCACATTTCAAAGCAAATCAATAAACTGATAATACTCATGACATGCAAATAAATCTTTCATATACAATGTACAATTCAAAATACATTAACTAATGTGGCTCTTGATCAGATGATGTAATTTGACTAATTTCTGATTCACTCAGTGCCTTTGTAGTACATGGTGTTTGTCCTGGTGTTGACACAACTATTGTCGCATGCGCAGTTTTGTTAGTCTTCTGTTCTTCATATCTGTCAAATCATTTCAAATATACTGAAAGGAAAAAGAAACGCAGGGTAGCCTAATGTTCGACAAAATTTTGACCACATGACCGAAAATAACGAAAATTGGTCAGAAGAGAAATTTAGTTACTGTGCACCAAAATCAGTATTCAGAATTACTCAACCTTAAAATTTATGACGTCACGTAGGGAAAACGCTAAAAAGCCCAAAACACGTGCAATTTGATAACGACGAGTTTGTCAACAAATATTGTTGCACTATTTGATGCATATGAGGTATGCACATCGTTTTTCAAAATTAAGAGACATAATGAATTTCTTGCAATCTTGGCACAATTTAGGGAAGATCAATGGGGTCCTGTTTTCGAATGTCCAATTAATGAAAAAGGCAACAACGGTTTACTAAGCAGTTTCTTGTAAATTTTCCCCCATAAAACTTGTTACCCGTTGTCAGAGAGGGTCTGGAATGGTTTTCAATCAACCGTGACGTTGACGTTAACGCGAAACAGATCCATGTTACGAGCGAGTTATTCGTGCTGCCATCTCTTAAATCGCCACCTTACTTCCACAAAAACAGCCATTTATAGAGTAGATGATTATAATCATTACATTCATACGAAATTTGGAAGAAAACAATTCCACAATTTGGTTTTTTGAGCCAGTCAACTTACTGTTGTATTCCTCTCACTTGCGCATGCGCACGCCGTTTGACTTATTTTTTGCGTGGTTACCCATGCGAAATATAGCCAGGGTTTGAAAGATAAACACTCAGATGAAATTCCATGCAAAGGAGAAATAAGGCTCTGACAGATGCACAGGAGAGACATTGAAGATAATGAGAGTTTTCGATTTTCACTTTTGGGGGGTATCGTCATTTGAGCTTCAATAACTCATGAATTATTAGACAAAATCAAATGGGAAGTTGGTTATATCTTTTTGAAAGATGATTTTAAAAGTTAGATAGGAAAACTAAAACATATTTTAAGAAAAACAAATTTAATTCACCTCAAAAGTTTACCCTGCGTTTCTTTTTCCTTTCAGTATATATTTAAAATGTACACATGAAATCTTGTTTCTTTTTTGCAGGTAGGGGAGGGGGAGGGGGTGAATGGGGGATTAGACTTTTTTTTCAGAAGCTGGATATTTGCTAGGTATCATGTTGTAAATTTTAGATTTACTAGGTGGATGTTTACACTTGATAACAAAATTTATCCCCAACAAGTAAATTCAGAATACATAATTATGACAATAAACAGGTTTGGGAACAATCGCCAAAAGTGGATGTGGGGAAAAAACGATTTCAACTTTGAACCTATCTGAAAACAAATATGTAAAAATCACTCTTGAAGAATTGTCTATTTCCGCGCAATTACAATCAAAGTTCTGAAAGTTTTGGAGCTATGTATGACAGTTAGAACAGTTACTCCTTGAATTAGCTGCAAAATTGTAGCTCTCTGCTTGAGAAAATTCGGACAGATAAAGCAGAGAGCTACAGATCCATGCGTTGTAAAAACCTTCGATTTACGCCAACGATTTTTTTGTCGCTCACTTCGGGTATTTTTTCTTGTATTTTATACTTTCCCCAGCTTTAAGAATGGTATTTAATAAATAATCATACACTTAACTTCAATTCATGATAATTAACTTACCTTTTCAACGTTAACAAATGACTGTTTGAGGTTACGGACGTCGAAATGGAACCTTTTTAAACCGACATTACAAAACTATTAATTTACAGGGCTGTTTCGGGCCGTTAAAAGGTAAATAAAGTATCAAATATAAGAGTTAAATATATGATTAATTATCTGATACCCTTCTAAAAGCCAGAAAAAGCTAAAACTACACATAATAAATACCTATAAAAATAGCGACGAAAAAATCGTCGGCGTATATCGAAGGTTTTTACAACGCATGGATGTCCGATCTGTAGCTCTCTGCTTTACCTGTCCCAATTTTTTCTAGCAGAGAGCTACAGTTCTGCAGCTATCCCTGAATGAAATGACAAAGAAAACATGATAATAGGTCGGTAATTAATTTAGAACAATGTGAAGTAATCATACTCAGTCATGCCTCACCGCACCCAATAGAGAGGACAATTACAATGGAATTACATGTTTTGCTCCAAATTGTCCAAATGCAACATTGTATAAACTATATCTGCTTTGGATTTTTTTTAAAACCTCCCAAGTATAAATAATTAATAATAGTCATTTAATTGCGATTTTTTTGTCTCGTAATAAAAAGAAAACTTGGGAAAAGTTTCATTGAAATAGCTTAATAAAGCTACCAGAAGTAGGTTTAAATAAAGCTACGTTGGTAATATTCTACCTACGAAACTAAATCTAGTGATTGTACTGGACCTGTACACAGTGGTCATACAGAAAACTTGTTAAACAAAAGCATTATTTTTTACTGGATGAATATTTGGAACTTGCAAAGGCATTGATGGTGAATAAAAACAGAATATTTGTGATAAAATGGATACAAAAATTGTAACGTTATTTATTATCATTAAATAAGTTTCAATGTCCCCTTGATGGGCCCCTAACACGAAAACGTATTTCAAGACATCCATTGTCACATTATGTGATGCATGTTTTAGCGTATATCGTTATTATGTTCCCCAAACGGAGTTTGGGAACATATTGTTTTTACTCGGTTTCTTATTATGTTCCCCAAACGAAGTTGGGGAACATATTGTTTTTACTCTGTTTCTTATTAAGGTCTTCCGTTTCAGACGGAAGACCTTATAGTGATTCTACTGTTTCTTTTTATTAAGGTCTTCCGTTTCAGACGGAAGACCTTATAGAGATTCTACTGTTTTTTCTTTTTATTATTAAGGTCTTCCGTTTCAGACGGAAGACCTTATAGAGATTCTACTGTTTTTTAAGGTCTTCCGTTTCAGACGGAAGACCTTATAGTGATTCTACTGTTTTTTCTTTTTATTATTATTATTTTTTTTCCCTTTTTGTTTTGACGATTTCTCAGAGATGACTGGACGGATTCTCATGAAATTTTCAGAGATGATAGAGAGTCAAAATATCTTTCAAATGCAGTTTTCAGTTTTTCAAAATTCACTTCCGGTCGTCAGACATGTCCGATTTCCGCTTTTTTCAAATTTTTTTTGTCCCAGTCATATGTCAGAAACGGTAAGAGATGAAGACACCAAACTTATATGAGTAATAGATCTTGATAAGTAGGCAAAACCATTTGGGTTAACACAGTTCGCCGTCACTTCCGGTCGTCACAGGAAGTGATCAAAGAAATCGAAAATTTCAACTTTTCTTTTTTGAAACTTTTTTAGCAGCACAAAATAGTATTTCATTTGTAGTTTCGAAATATGTCAGTCCCACCGGAAACAAAAACGACGACTTCCGGTTATAAGAGAAAAACTACAAAATTTGAGTATTTTTCTTTCCCATAAATATTTTTAATAGATAAAGTATTTTTAATGATTTTTGGATATGTTATTCAGACTGCAAATGTCTACAGTAACGTCAAATATCTTTGT